>NC_029792.2:68624259-68674029 GCF_000816755.2 Arachis ipaensis
ATGGATCAATGGATCCTATTCTGACATGATCGAGAACCGACAGATGATTAGCTGTGCGGTGACAGCATATTTGGAACGTTTTCACTGAAAGGACAGGAAGTAGCCATTGACAACGGTGATGCCCAACATAAAGCTTGCCATGGAAAGGAGTATGAATGATTGGAAGAAGGCAATAGGAAAGCCGAGGTTCAGGGGGAACAAAGCATCTTCATACGCTTATCTGAAATTCCAACCGAAGAATTACATAAGTATCTCTATCTTTATTTTATGTTTTATTTATCTTTTAATTATCAATTCTCCATCACCATTTGAATCCGCCTGACTGAGATTTACAAGGTGACCATAGCTTGCTTCAAGCCGACAGTCTCCGTGGGATCGACCCTTACTCACGTAAGGTATTACTTGGACAACCCGGTGCACTTGCTGGTTAGTTGTGCGGAATTGTGACAAAGTGTCATTCACGTTTAAGAGCTCCAAGTCTTTGGCGCCATTGTTGATGATCACAATTTCGTGCACCAAGCGCCGTAACAAGCGCCGATTCACATACCTCAAGGAGCTGATCATGGGAAAATTCAAGGACTCAGATACCCCGGACTCCACTTCTTTTACCAGCACAGGGAGCCATGATAGTCTCGACTGTGGAGATAATGCTACCAGCCCACCTTTGTTCTTGACAGATGGCACCAAGGATGGTGCAAAGCCTTAAGTGTGGGAAGGTCGGTCAGTACCGGAGGTAATTTCTCTTTCCTAGCACCAATAAATTAGGATATTTAGTTAGATTTTTCTTTTGTAGAATAGGATAAATTGCATAGTAATAGATTAGTTGCATGCATGTTCTGCTTGATTGAAAAGACAATATGTTTCTTCTAAGACCCTATCTTTGGAACAAAATTTCACTAATTTTAATTAAAACTTTTATGCTAAATTTGCTTGAAGTTGTATTTGGAACATGATTTTTGAGCTAAAGAACACACAACCTGTGAGATTTGAGCCTTTATGAATGGTTACATTATTTAACCATAATTATTTTATTCTTGTGTGTTTACTTCTCTATGACTGTAATCTATATTTTGTTTCATCCTATATGTCCAATGTTTATTATATTTATATGTTTGCATATGATTGAGGCCATTATTTGTTTAGCTCACTTATCCAAATAAACCCTACCCTTTCAATTACCTTTGTTAGCCACTTTGAGCCTTTAAATCCCATTTGTTCTATATTTTACTACGTTACTAGCCTTAAGCGGAAAAACAATTATATATCCCAAATTGAAACTTTGGTTAGCTTAGGATAGAATTGTGTGAGTCAATCAAGTATGGGAAATTGTGGAAACAAAGGATAATAAGGGAATGAGTCACGATAATATTATGGGAATTTGGATACCTACTCATGTGAAACTATAAAACTCTATGTGCATTGATAAGCTATGTCATTTTTATGTTTCTACGTAAAAAAAAAGAAAAAAAGAAAAAATTCAAAAATACTCAATAAATAAATAAGGGGACAAAATTACCCCAATGCTGAGTCAAGCATTCAAAGATCAATGCATGTATGATAAAATCAAAATAAAAGATTGGTACATAAGTATGGATGTGAAAGAGATTTCTGGGTAGCTAGGTACGAATTCTAAAGTTATATAGAATATATATAGGTTATGTTAAAGCTTGGGTTAATTAAAGATTCAATTTATAAGCTTACTTAGCCATATATATATATATATATATATATCCTTACCCCTACCTTGGCCCCATTACAACCTTGAAAAGACCTCATGATGTTTGCATTGGTGTATTAAATGTTGTTGATTGATTAGGAGAAGAACAAAAATTAGAGAGCATGATTAGAGAAGGATAGAGTGATGACCCTATACACTAGAGAGACTAGAGTGTACATACATCATCAGTGAGGGTTCCATGCTTGAATTTCTGTGTTCCCTGCTTTCATGAGCTATCTTCTTGCATTTTTATCTGCTCTTGCCTTATAAGAATTGGGTTAGTGGAATTTGATTTGTAATTGTTTTGAAGAGCTTATTTACTTTTGATCAAGTGGACAAAGATCATATAGTTGCATTCATATATATAGGTTGCATTGCATTTCATAGGTTTTACATGTTCTTACTTATTCATTTATCTCCTTCAACTAAGCATGAGGACATGCTAATGTTTAAGTGTGGGGAGGTTGATAAACCACTATTTTATGGTTTATATTGTGTTTAATTGTGTGGTTTTATCATGATCTTTACCCACTTATTCATTAAATAAGCATGCATTTATAATTCCTTCCTAAAGTTATTGCATGATTGAAAACTTGCTTCCTAGAGACTTTTAATTATGTATTTTATTTCTCCTTTATTCCATTCGATGTCGTGATCTGTGTGTTAAGTGTTTCAGGCTTCTTAGGGCATGAATGAGTCGGAGATTGGAAAGGATGCTTGCAAAAATGGAAGGAACACAGGAAATTGAGGAGATGACTAGCGAGAAGTGACGCGGCCGCATGGATGACGCGACCGCGCGAAAGAAAAGAAATCGCAGTGACGCGGCCGCATGGATGACGCGACCGCACGGCATGGAATAGCACGAGTGACGCGGCTGCATAAATGACGCGACCGCGCGGCAAAGCAGAAAGCCGAATGACGTGGCCGCATGGATGACGCGACCGCGTGACATACGCGATCTGCATAATCTGCAGAATCGCTGGGGGCGATTTCGGGCCTTATTTTGACCCAGTTTTCGGCCCAGAAAAGCATACTAGAGCCAAAAAACATGCAGAAACCAACAACAACATTCATTCCGCAGAGTTTTAGTTTTTAGATCTAGTTTTTCTCTCCTCTAGGTTTTCTCTCTACACATTCATAGTTTTTAGGATTTTGTTATGTTTATTGTTTTTGCATCGGGATATTGAGAAGAGTTATTACCTCATCAAGACTACGACATTCTAGTTCATTCTCTTTACTTGTCTCTTACTCTTCCATGTTCCTTAATTTACTTAATTTTACCATCGGATTATTTTAGCATTTATTAATACAAGAATTACTTTTATTTTTAATTAATCTTTTGATCATTATTTATCATGTCTTTCTTTAATTTCCTTTCTTATGTTATGAATTCTTCATTTACAATGAGCGAGTAGTTCCCTAACCTGATGGGGAGTTGATTGAAAGAAACCCTTGAGTTGGGATGCTCAAGAGAAAGATTGTAATTGGGTTTATTGTTGGATTGCTCTCTAGTCACTCACACCAATCCTCCCAAGAGCGGATTGGAACTTGTGGATAGAGATAGCATTCTAACTTGTTTAACTTTCCCTTACTTAGTGAGGGACAACTAAATAGAATAATCCCCAATTATCAATTAGTCTTGAGAGTACTGCAACAAGAATAGGGCTTCCAACTAATCAACTCCCAGTCAAGGCTTTTATTTAAATTTATATAAATTCTCTAATTTAATTTTCTGCCATTCAACTCAAATCTTTTTGAAAACACCTGATTAATAAAATAGCACACTTTTCTGCAACTCGTTGGGAGACGACCTGGGATTCATACTCCCAGTATTTTAATTTTAATTTCTGTGACACCCTTCTAAATTGATAAGAGGATTTCTGGTTGGTTGAGAACTATACTTGCAACGCATATTTTATAATCATTCTTAACTCACCAATTTCCGCTCGCATCACCCACCCGAATGGAAAATTCATAAAGATCAACTAGAAGACGGGTGCGAGAATAAGATATGGGATCCCGGTTCAAAGCATGAAGACCAACTATGGGGCTCATATCTTGGGTGGAACTCCATCCAAACTTGGTGAAGATGGTTCGAACTTCTGTCAACCATTGATGAGCAAGGATCCTTGGAGATCCAAGGATGAGTACAGGCATACGCCACCATGAAAAAAAAGCTTCCCAAATGTCCAACTTAAGGACTTAAACTAAAAGTGTTAGGTAGGAGACACCCCACCATGGTAAACTCTTTCCACTCTCTTGTAGTTTTGATTAATAAGTGAATTGAGTTACCATTGTAGGTAGTTTTCTTTCCATATACTTGTTTCAATAATTTGGTTATAGGTTGCTTGTGGAGCAAGTTTCTTTTGCTTATATTTGAAGATTCCCAAAAAGCCAAAAAGAATTTTTGTCATTTTTGGCTAATTTTGAGCTTTAGGTACTGTTAGGAGGATTTTGAGCTATTTTTGATTTTATTTCTGAAAAAAAAGAGGTCAAGAGAGTTGGGCCACTCTCGCGCCAACACTAGGCCAATGGCACAACCGTAAGTACGCGTATGCACACTGCGCGTACTCGCGCCGTTGGCATAATCTGCAATGCGCGCGCCCGCGCACATGCCGCATGCGTGCCAATCAACAGACGCAGTTTCTAGGCCAATGACCCGAGAGTTGTGTCAGCCCTGGGCTAGCATTGAGCCCCCAGCCTAACTCACCCCACGCAGACGTGCACTGTACGCGTCCGCACCCATGCCTACACCCTCCATCTACGCGAAAGCGCACCTGGCGCTTCTGCGCCACTCACTCATGGTCCCACTCACGCGGACGCGCACTTAGCGCGTACGCGTGGGTTTAAATTCATATACCCTAAGGGATGCAAAAAATACAACGCAGTCGCGCACCTCACCTCCCCCCTAACCCGAAACGTCTCTTCTTCCTCCTCCCCCCATTGCCAACCCCCCCTCATGCTTTGCCACCACCGCGCCGGCGACACCACTGCCGCTGCCACCATCCTCTCCTCCAGCCCCTCTTCTCTTTCTCTCTTCCTCGCTTCCCTTCTCTCATCGTTTCTCTTCTCACCCCTTCCTTTCTCACCACCGCCGCGACCACCTACGCCGCCGCGAAGCATCGGCCCTCTCATTCTCACTTCTCTCACCTCCTCCTTTCTCTGCCCTCTGTCTGCCATGACCACCGCAACCGCCTGCGCTGCCGTGAGCCGCCGCTACTGGCAGCACCACTTTGCTGCCCATTCCTCCCGTTCCTCTAATTCTATTCTGTTCTGCCTCTGCTTCCAGGTTCCCCCTGCCTCATTGCTCTATTTCTTTACCGCTCTTATTAATTTTGATATTCTTAGATTAGATTAGTTAGTTGGTCAGTCCTGCATGATAGGCTAGATAGAAATAAATGCGTTAGGTAGTTAGGATATGGTTAGATGATTCTAGGCCTGATAAGTGCTCCATTTGTGTTCATTTTCTGAATGATGTTTGTTAGCTGAGTGTTGGTTGAGAGATTATTATGTGTACATGTTACTGCTTACTGTCTCTGTTCCACAATTTTCCTACTACCTTGCCTGACTGATGGTGCCTGTATGTCTGAAATCCATACTTGCCCATACTTGCTGCAATTTTTGGATTGTTGTGACCTTTTTTTCCTACTGCTATTTGTCATTCGGGAACGTCTGAATTACTACCGGAATGCTGCCCAAATTTCTAGAAAATGTTTGTTCTTCAAAATTAACACCTAAAACTGAACTTGCAACTTTTAAAATTCAGATTTCTTTACCTCACCAAGTTCGGTTCATAGGGTGAATCGGTCAGCATTTCCATGTCTTTACTTTGTTTCCCGCAATATGCATCTATTCTAACCTTCATGAGCTCTCACATGTCAAGTTGAATCAAATGCGTTTTTTTTTTACTTATGTTAAGCTCCAATTTTGGCTTCAACTTGCATTTTTCTTGAAGATGGTTCATTCATTTGCAATACTTGGTCTATTCCACTAATGCAACATTGTTGCCTCAATATTTTTTTCCAACTTGCTTTTGGTTACATTAGTGTGCAATCCACACTTTCTCACCACTTATTACAACTTTAGTGACCGTGACATTGATTGATGACTCGCTCTCAATTAATTGCTTCTTTTGCAATATCATATTTCATCATCAATGACTGCTTCCTCCCCATGTTTGTGAGTATGCTTGATATCCATACTTGTGATTCATTGTGAATAAGCAAATGACCATCATACCCCTAACCTTTGAACCAGTTTTCTAACTTTTAACTTGCCTAACATGCTGATTTCTCTTTTTAATTTTCAACTAACTCTCTAACCATTCTTTTTTGTTATGATGCTCATTGAGCTTAGTGAACAAGCATTGTGCATATATTGCTTGACTTCTTAGTTTATGGCTTTTGTGTTGAATGCTACTTCCTGTTGATTGTATTCCAAGTTTTCTTCATTTTAACTCACTTCATGTTAATATGCCATTCGTTGCTTTCCATCCCCTATTTGCCTAGTTGTTTATATCATGTCATATTTTCTTTCAGATGGCCGATAGAGGAAAAGCAAAGGCTACTACCTCAAGAAAGAGGAAGAAATTTCAAGCCTCCACCCTCTCTCCTTATCCCAACTATACAAAGAACCCACTTAATGAAGTGGATAAACAGAATCAGCTACTACCACCCACTGACACATACAGATTTCCCAATCTCTACTATGAGCTGCGTTTCCCTACCTATCGGAAGACAAAGCTGAACATTGAGAAGAAACTAGCCCTTCCTAACGACCTAAGGTGCTCCATTAATACTCGTATTCAGGAACTAGGCTTAAGGTTTGTTGATAGGAATTTGGGAAGAATAAACACTTCATGGGTCAAGGAGTTTTACTGCAACCTCTTCCGTACGACTCTTGTTGATAGGAATTTGGGAAGAATAAACCTACGGGGCGGGCAGGTTTTAGTGACTGAGGCTGCTATTGAGGGTGTTTTGCATTGTCTACCCCAGACTGGTGACACATGTGCATACCAACAGGCAGAGATAGCTATGAATGCTATGACCTTTGATTATGAGGTGCTGAAGTACGTTATTGCCACACCGGATGCCCCTTGGGTGATAGACTCTAACAACCAAAAGCCCAAGGGGATGTTATTTGCTTATTTGTCTAGAGAGGCTAGGACTTGGCAGCAGATATTCGCCCACTATGTCCTTCCTACTACCCATTTTTTCGAGATTTCGACGGATATGCTCCTTCTGATTAGCTGTGTCATGGAGGGGAAGGAGATATACTTCCCCCGGTTGATCAGGTGAGGCATGTGGCGAGCACACATTCGTGGTCTTCTACCATTTCCTACATTGGTCACTAGCATGATTGAGTTAGCCGGTGCCCCATGGAGGGACGATGACGTGACGCCACCACCCCCAAATGACAATGAGAAGGAAGTTACAATTCCGTGGGTTACGTGGGTGCACGAGAATCCCCCATCCAGGTGCCGCTCTCGAGCTAGAGCAGCAGTAGAGGCAGCTAGACCTTCATCCTCTACAACAGCGGCAGGACCCTTTTTTTCTTTAGCAGCAGTAGCACCTTTACCACCACCACCAGCACCCGAGCCGACATATCAGCTAGTACAGCGCCTGTTTCGCTTCATGGAGTGCAGCGATATCATGCGACATCTCGATCGCATAGACCAGGTGTTTGTCTCACAGGGCATTGAGCTACCCCCTCTCCCCGACTCTCCCGCTTCCGATGAGGAGGATCACGAGGCAGAGCACGAGGAGGAGCATGTTGAGGAGCCGGTTCAACAAGAGGCCCCTCCACAGGCACAGGCTACTAAGGAGACCCAGCAGGCTCCCGAGGAGCCAGTTCCCCAGTCTGAGCCCCAGCCAGAGCCAGATACGACTGTTGACCCTCACCATGAGCCTGATCACTAGCATCGAGGATGATTCTTGATAAACCACTATTTTATGGTTTATCTTGTGCTCAATTGAGTGGTTTTTTATCAAGTCTTTACTCACTTATTCATATAATTCGCATGTTTTACATTTTCCTTCTTAAATTATGTGCTTTGATTGAAAATATGCTTCTTTGACCTTAAAATTGCTAATTATTAATCCTCTCTTATTACCATTCGATGCCTTAATATGTGTGTTAAGTGATTTTAGGGTTTATAGGGCAGGAATGGCTTAGAGGATGGAAAGGAAGAATGCAAAAGTGGAAGGAATACAAGAAACTGAAGGAATTGCTAAAGCTGTCCTGCCTGACCTCTTGATACTAAATCGACCATAACTTGAGCTACAGAGGTCCAAATGAGACGGTTCTAGTTGCATTAGAAATCTCACATCCGGGGCTTCGCAACGATATATAATTTGCCATAGCTGCTCCGAAGATAGGCGACCCCACGCGTGGATCACGCGCACGCGTGACCTGGAGAAAATTCAATCCACGCATACACGTGACTTTGCCGCGTGCTGGACGTATCAGAAATCGCTGGGGGCAATTTCTGGGCTATTTCTGACCCAATTTTCAGTCCAAAAAACACATATTAGAAGCTATAAAGTAGGGGAATCAATTCATTCAATCATAGAACTTTCATATTGATAAATTTAGGTTTTAGATGTAGTTTCTAGAGAGAGAGGCTCTCTCCTCTCTCTAGGTTTTAGGATTTAGGATTTCTCTTAGTTTTAGAATTACTTCTTCTCCATTCCAGGTTCAATGTTCCTTTAATTTAGTTTCTCTTCTACTTTTATTTATTCTAGTAATTTGGTTTATCTGTTTCACTTGTTAATTACTTATTTTCCCAATTTGGTTTATGAACTCTTCATGTTAGATTTGAATTCCTATTTAATGCAATTTGAGGTATTTCAGATTTATGATTGTTTCTTCTATTTATGTTATTAATGCTTTTAATATTTAGATTTCTCTCCCTTTGCTTTGGTTGAGTAATTGGTGACACTTGAGTTATCAAACTCCTTGTTGATTGAAAGTTGGAATTTGCTGATTGATTTGGATCTCTCTAAAGCTAGTCTTTCCATAGGAGTTGACTAGGAGTTGAGAAATCCCATTGATTGGTCCACTTGACTTTTCTTTATTTAGTAAGGGTTAACTAAGTGAGAGTAATGAACAATTCTCATCACAATTGATAAGGATAACTATGATGGGATTTCCAGTTCTCATACCTTGCAATGGTTTTCATTATTATTAATTTACTTTCTTGCCAATTTATTTCTTTGTTCCCTATTTCAAAAACCCAAAAAGATACTTTTCCATAACCAATAATAAATCATACTTCCCTGCAATTCCTTGAGAGATGACTCGAGGTTTAAATACTTCGGTTATAAATTTTATTGGGTTTGCTTTAGTGACAAATAAGTTTTTGTACGAAAAGATTCTTTGTTGGTTTAGAAACTATACTAGCAACGAGACTTTATTGTAAATTCTTTAGTAGCAAAAATCGGTTTGTTCAAAATGGCGCCATTGCTGGGGAATTGCAAACGTGTTCCTTATTATTGGTTATTGTAATATTTACTTTTGCTTGTTTATTTGTTTTTGTTTTTGTTTTTAATTTTTATTAGCTACTATGAATTCTCACCCCTCTGGCTTTAAGTTTGGTTCCAATGTTGTTGTAAGGAATGGAAGCTATAATGAGAACAGGCATCAAGGTTGGAAGAATCAAAGATGGGAGGAGCCACAAGGATTTGATCAACCCTCTTGGCAACAACCCCCTCCAATGCGCTATAACCAACAACTATTCTGTGATGCATACCAAGACAATAGTTATGTTGGACCCTTTCGTGACAAACCACCTCCACCAAATTACTATGGTCAAAAGCCGTTCCAGGGAGCGTACAAAGATGATGAATATGGTGGACCCCCTTGTAGTTACCAACAAGCCCCACCATATGCTTATGAACTCCTTCCTCAACATAACTCTGAACCACCATACTCACAAGCCCCTTTCCACCATTCACCTCCATATGACCCTAATCCTTATCCACCACACCAACCACCATATGAACCACACCTAGAACCACCACCTCAATATTTACCATCTCCATATCCTTATCAAGAAGAATCACCTCCGTATTATGAGCCCTTTCTCCCAACAATTGAACCCCCTATCCATCCCAACCTCCAGTGGATAACAACACAGTCATCTCTAACATCATTGGTCTCACCTCTACACTCCAAAATCTTATATCCCACATGAACCAACCCTCTACCCCCAATATTCAACCCTCAAACTCTAGTGCGCTTCCTTTTCAACCACATAATGATCTTCCCATCCCATCACCACCCTCCATGGAAGAGCACCCACATCCATCAATCCAAGAGAAAGATGATCCCAGTCATGCTATTGACATGGAACAAGAGAAAAGGGATCATCTTCGCGAATTAATACTTCATAAGAAACTAGAGGAGGCCCTACAGGTGGAGGTAGTAAGGACCCTTGAAGTCGAAGGAGTGGTTGAAGAATTAGTAAAGGAAGACATCAAGGAGGAGTCTGATTTTGTCTTAGAGCAAGAGGAGGCCCAAAATGTGGAGATAGGAGAGACCCTTGAAGATGAAGGAGTAGTTGAAGGGAGTTGTCATGAAAAGGAAATCATCAAGGAGGAGTACAATTTTATACTAAAACAACTGGACAAAGCAGCAATTATTAAAGAGGAAGAAGCGGTAGCAGACTTCGGAGATGCAGAACCTCCATAGGAAAGTCCAGTCATAGAGCCTCCTTCCAAGGTGTTTGATGTTGATGTTGAGGAGGGTGTACAACCTCCAAGACATATCAAGGTTGAAGACTTTGCAGTGGTTGATCAAGAGATGGAGATTAAAGAAGAAGAAGCACAACCCTCCATGCCCTTGGTAAGCCATGAAAAGAAGAGTTTGAATTGGAAGAAAGCTACCAAGAGGAAGAGGTTGAAACTGAAGAAGCTCGCAAAGAGGTGGATGATGTCAAGGGAGAGCACAAGGGAATGGAGCTTGAAATCACCTTGCCAAGGTTGTTGGAGACCTCTCCCCCAAAGCCATCACCATCTATCCCTTCATTCAAGTGGGTAAATCTCTCATCTCTGCGCTTAATTAGCCCACTTGAATATGCTTCACTTGAGATGGATGGGCAACTTAGAGCTCTTTGTGGCTATAAGAGTAAGAGGGAGATGGTCAGTGGTTGGCAACACAATCCTAGGTTCATTGTGGTAGAAAGCTCACGGCTGAATTATCATGGTTGGAAGAATACTAAATTGTATAGGTCTAGGAAGCTGTTTGGATGCCTTAGTGAGAATTCAGATTGCCTGCCACCCGGTTAGAATAATGGTGATCAACAAGAAGACGGGTGCAAAAGCAAGGTTTGGGACCCCGGAATTCAGTCTAGCAATCAACACTCTTGGGGCCTTGTCACTTGCTTTAACTTGCTTTAAGGCTTTATGCAAACAGTGTGGGATCCCGGAGGCTATTGGAATTACAAACACTGGTGGGGATTCCTGGATGAGTTCAAGCACAAGCCACCATGACAAGAAGCTCACCGAATGTCCAACTTAAGGACTATAACTAAAAGTGCTAGGTGGGAGACAACCCACCATGGTATAATCATTCTTTTTTTGTTTTAGTTTTATTTTGTTTTGTTTTATTCTTCGTTTTATTTTATTCTATTTTTCTTGGTGATTTATTCATCATGTCTGCATCAGCATCTGCATTTTGCATTCTGCATACTGCATAAAAAAAAAGAAGCACACGATGCGCAAGCGTCGCCGACGCGTACGCGTCATAAGTGCATGCAAAATAAAGAAGAATGAGACAGAAAGTTACGCGGAAGCATGGCTCGAGGCATGCCTTAGGCACAAACACGCCCATGCGTACGCGTCCCTGACGCATACGCATCGCTTGCAAAATCAGCCCTCCACGCATGCGCGTCACCCATGCGTACGCGTGGCCCTGCAAATCGGTGTAAATGAGTGTTTGGCCAGAGAGTTATGATGGTGTGGGGCTGGAATTGTGCTGGAAGCACAAACCCCATCACGCGTACGCGTCCCTGACGCGTACACCTCATTTTTCCAATACAGGTCATTCATGCATGCATGTCCCTGACGCGTACGCATCGCCTTAAATTTTGGCAATCCGCGTATTAAAACAGAGAGTTATGCGTGCGCGAGGCTGCTCTCGCGCCAATAGCACAGTTCAGGTCACGCGTACGCGTCCCCCATGCGTACGCGTCACTTGAAAATAGCGCAACCCACGCGAATGCGTGATGCACGCATCCGCGTCGCATGCGACGCACAGTTTAACTAGATCTGCGCCAGAATTCTTATCTTTTCTCCCCCAGTCCTAATTCTTTCTTCTCCCTTCTTAATTCTTCCTTCTTCCTTCTTTCTTCTTTATTCCTTCTTACTTTTTACTTTCTTCTTTCCCTCTTCATCTTCCTCATCAAGGTTCTTTTCTTCTTCCTCTTTCACTTTTCCATTATTACTTTTATATATGTTTACTTCTTCTTTTTCTTTTTACTTTCATTATCTATGTTTTCTTTGTCTTTCTTTTTCGTTTTAAATCCTGTTTATTGGTGTTCGAAATTTATTTGGGTGATTGTTTTCTCCTATATCTTCTTGTGAGTATATTGAGGCATTGTTTGATAAGTAATATTACTTCTTAGGGTTGCTTGCATGTTCAAATTTCATACTCTCAATAACATATTCACCATGCAAGCTAAGTGTTTGTGAAAAAGCCCGTATGGCATTGTGCATTTTTACTTATTCTATCCTTCAACCTTAATGCCTGTTTTTCACAAAACCCCTTTCAATATTTTATTGATTGAATATAATTGTCAATACAAATAGATTGTTAGTTTGGAACATTTGATAATCAAATTGGGCAATTAATGCTTGATCTATGCTACTCATGCCTTTGCCGGCATGCTAATAAACATCTTGCATCTTGCCAGCATATGCACTTGCTATATTTCCATTGATGAACTGATCACATGTAGTCGCGACCATGTGATAAAAGTCATCCTTCTTTACCTTGGCATTGATTATCACTTGTACTGTGCTCTTCCTTGCTTTAACCCTTAACTTTACATGTAACTTTCCTCTTCTCTTTTCAGGATGGGCACCGAGCAAGAAAAGGGAAAGCTTCTAAATGGGGAGACCAACAAGTCCATTTGCACAATCCTTGGGAAAAAGCGTCAGTTGGAACCACCCATCCACTTGCACATCTTAGCATGCACCGAGGACGGTGCAATCTTTAAGTATGGGGAGGTCGATACTAATCTCCGTGGGTTAGTCATTTCCTATTTCAACACCAATGTTTAATTTTTCTTGTTAAATTAGTTGTTGCATTTGCATGTTGGACTGCATGTTTGTCAGATTTTTGTGCATATTTTACCAATACTTGGTTGAAGTAATATTTTCTTTTTCAAGAAACCTTTTATAACATTTTACTAATTTGATTTAAAATTTTTGATAAACTTTTTTGAAGGAATATTATACTGGAACATGGTTTAGAGCTCGAACACACAAAACCTGTGAGATTCTTGAGCGTATTTGATTGGTTGCATTTTATCAACCAATATTTTATTTTTGGTGTGTGTTTTTCTCTCTAAAATTGTGATATTTGTCTTGCTTAATTCTACATTTCCATTATTTGATGTATGCATGCACTTATATGATTGAGGCCTTTGTTTTACTGAGCTTACATACCCATATGACCTTACCCTTTCATTATCCTTTGCAAACCAATGTTGAGCCTATTATACCCCTTTGTTCTTTACTTTAGCTCATCACTAACTCTAAACAGAAAATAATAATGTCCTTAATTTGAATCCTTAGTTAGCTTAGACTAGTGAAAGTGTTCATGATTTAAGTGTGGGAAAGTTGGGTTTGGAAACATTTGGTTTAAGAATTGGGTGTTATATATTTTTATGAAAATGTGAAAGAAATGTTTAGGACATGTTCATGCATTCAATAATTTAATCATATGCATTTGAGAAAAACAAAAGAAAAGAAAAAAGAAAAGAAAATAAATAAAAAAAAAAGAAAAAAAAGAGCAAATAATGGATAGTTAGGATGCATGAATATGTGGAAAATATGGTTAATGGATAGTTAGATTTTGTATTTTGATTATATGGATTGTCTTAAGTTAGGTGAGAAGTTTAGGTTAATTACGGATTCAGATTTTAGTCGACTTGACCAAATACAATCCTACCTTGACCTTAACCCCATTACAACCCTTAAAAGACCTCTTGATATGTGTATTTGTGCATTAAATATTTATTGATTGGTAGAAGAAGAGCAAGCCTTAGAAAGCAAGATTAGTAGAGAATTGAGAAAATCAACCCTTAAACACTTGAGCGATTAGAGTGTATACACTTCCAGTGAGGGTTCGATGCTCGATTCTTTGTTCCCGGCTTTCATGAGCTATTTTCTTCTGCAAGTCTATTTCTACTTCATTTTTATGATTTGAATTAGTGAAATCTAGTTCATATTTGTTCTTGAAAGGTCTATTTACTTTTAACCAAGTAGGTAGAAGCATTTCACATTTAGTTGCATTCATATAGATAGGTTGCAATTCATACATTCTACCATATTCCTCTTCACTCTCTTATAGTTTCTCTTGAGCTTAGCATGAGGACATGCTAATGTTTAAGTGTGGGGATATTGATAAACCACTATTTTATAGTTTATCTTGTGCTCAATTGAGTGGTTTTTTATCAAGTCTTTACTCACTTATTCATATAATTCGCATGTTTTACATTTTCCTTCCTAAATTCTGTGCTTTGATTGAAAACATGCTTCTTTGGCCTTAAAATTGCTAATTATTAATCCTCTCTTATTACCATTCAATTTCTTGATATGTGTGTTAAGTGATTTCAGGGTTTATAGGGCAGGAATGGCTTAGAGGATGGAAAGGAAGCATGCAAAAGTGGAAGGAATACAAGAAACTGAAGAAACTGCTAAAGCTGTCCAGCCTGACCTCTTGGTACTAAATCGACCATAACTTTTGCTACAGAGATCCAAATGAGGCGGTTCCAATTGCGTTGGAAATCTAACATCTGGGGCTTCACAACGATATATAATTTGTCATAGCTTCCTGGTGGATGATATTGTGATTACACTTTTCACAACTCCGTACAACTAACCAGCAAGTACACTCACTACAAGAAAAACATCCATTCAGGTAAACTTGAAATGTGTAGCCAAAAGTGAAAAAAAATGATGCCTTAGGCTACGGCTATGCTTTCTGGGCTACGGCTACGCTTTTTGGGGTGATTCATATTCGGCCGTTGCCTATTCTCAAAGGCTACGCTTTTCTGCACCAAGGGCTACGCTTTTGGCGTTTGAGAATAGGGTGCACTTTTCAAGTGATGCTGTTCAGGACCAAAGGCTACGCTTTTCAGCTTCCATTTTTACCAGAATAGGCTACGCTTTTCAGCACTACTACATCACCTGTAAAGCGTAGCCACATTATATACCATGGCTACCATTTATAAGTGTAGCCTTAGGTCCCTCTTTTTTTTTTTTGTACACTATAGCTACTGTATATAAGTGTAGCCTTAGGTCCCT
This sequence comes from Arachis ipaensis, assembly GCF_000816755.2. Taxonomy (NCBI): domain Eukaryota; kingdom Viridiplantae; phylum Streptophyta; class Magnoliopsida; order Fabales; family Fabaceae; genus Arachis; species Arachis ipaensis. The sequence continues at coordinate 68,639,509 of NC_029792.2, forward strand.
CATTGTTTTTTTTTATTTTCTATATATATATATATTAATTTTTTTTAAAACCTAATATTTAATAATATAATTATATATATAATTCTATATTTTTAATTAAATTAGTAAAATATTATAAAATAAAAATAAATACATAATAATACAATCCAATATTCTTGAAATAATAAAAATTATCCTTAAACAAAATTTAGGTTGCCATAATAAATTAGCAGCCATAAGATCTTCTATTTGGGAATAATACAAATTATTTCTCTAAAAATAAAATTTATTTCTCTAAAAATAAATTACATCAAAATCAATTGCACATGTACAGGGCGAAGAGGTTGTCTTTCTTTTTGAAGATCAGATGTTGGTACTGCCTGCTCTGATTGAGGCCTGGTTGACTGACTTTGGCGCATTTCTTTGTTTGAGAGTATGCTTCTAATAATCCTTGCACTACTTTCATGCCTCTGATTCTGCTTCAGAGGTGTTGAGCCAGCAATTGTTTTGGCTGAAGATGTTACATTATTCTACTATAATAAACTATCTAAATCAGACCCCTGCACAATAAGAAACCCATCAAAATATGAAGCGATAGCATGATCATACATGATAAGTCCATAAATCACAATAAAAGAAACCAAAGAACAATCCATGCCAAAACTTATAGTGGATTCCTGATTCATCACATTCCATGTCATGAGCAATAAGGCAGCATATTATTTCATGAGCCACTAAGGTTACATTGAAACCAACATCTATCAACAACTCCAACTAGTAAAAGGATGATTTAAGGATACTATCATTCACGAGAACATTCAAATAGAATGAATCAATTAAATTAATTAAAATTTAGGCGATAATTGTAGAAAACCAGATCAAGATGCATCTGATTGATACAAACTAGACATGACAAGTGGCAACTTATTGACATTGACATCACAACATAAAGAAGCAGAATTTTAAAGTTGCTTTACATCAGAGTAAGAACAGTAAATAAAACTTCTTTCAAAGCAATTCATGTAAGGTTTGTCCACACTATATAAAATTGTCAGCACTTAGATCTTTTATGATCAAATAAATTTCTAGTCACTTCTAGAGATAGCTATTTATGATTTTGGTCTATGTCAAATTTTTCTTATGGATTTGATCTAATTTCCTAAATACAAGTGAAATCAGTCCCTCTCATCATCTTAAATATAAATCAACTTCATACTTATGAGTTATGATTTGAAATATAAGTATTTATCTATATGTGAAACTGTAATAGTGACTAATTTTACTTAATTTTGATAAGTTTTACACCAAAACAATCTGAAATAGGATGATGTAAATACTATGATAAATCCTGTCTCTTCAGGGTCTAGTTCTTCCATGATCAAATCTGCATATTTTTTAGCCTGCTGCTGTATGTTTGAGAGTTTGTTTGTTGTGGCACTAAGGCAGATGATCTGAAAACAAAATTGATCATTTGTGATCAAGGAAACTCCTATTTTCATGGGAACAAAATGCAAAGCTAGGAAAGGAAAAAAGGTTGGCGATAAAAACTACTTCACTATCTTCATTCTAATTTTTCTATTGATGAATTTAAAAAGAAAATTCATATAAACCTCTTTAATTTCTTCCTCGGTGATTCTTCCATCTGCATCTTTATCAACCCTGGATTATTCCAAATGAAGGTTAACATACTTAATGGTGGGAATTAAAGAAAATACCAACCAATTTCTTGTCCTAGTTCTAAAATTAAGTAAAGAGGTAATGAATTAGTTACATGTCAAAGACGGTTCTGAGCCTGGAATCAAAACTCTGGTCAGAAATCTGGTCCCAAAAGTCCCAAAAGTCCTTATTTCACTCACTCACACACACATACACACAAACAATTTCACAAACACTTAGAAAGAAACAACAAAAAATAGTGCAGATTTGGTATGAACTCTTCAATTTCAATTATTACCTATACATTTTCCAAAGAGAGAACGATGAAGCCATCCATCAGTTGAAGTAGTAAGAACATCAAACTGCTTCTCCACTTCATGCCACCCTGCACCACCGACACCGCCACCACCACCACCGCCGCCACCTTTAGCGATGAACTTAAGTCCCTTGAAATCAGGGTGTTGGTGGTGGAGGCATGAAGTTACGTTGTGTTGGTGATAGTCTTGGGGAAAAGGATAAAAAAATTACTAAGTGTCGAGGGATTTGGTCATTGAAAGTTTACTAGCCAAAATTACTCTAATATATAATGCCACCAACAGCCTTCTTCCTCAAATCAACAGCAGGCAAAGTAAAAAGCTTCTTCCACCATGGTCTTAACCAAGGTGTCAGTAAAAAGCTTTTCCTATAAAAATTTAAATTCAAAATAAGCATGATTACAAGAAAGGCTTCAAGCTGGTATCCATTTACATAGAATCAGCTTCATAATCCATAATGCATTACAATTTCTAAGAGTTGCATCAAAACTGAAGTTCATATTCTTTCTGCAACAGCACCGCAAATAGAAGTGTTTTACGAAAAATAGCACAACTCGAATTTTATTATTTTTCTTGAAATATTCCTAATAAAATATCTAAAACTACTATTTTTCAGGTTATAATATTGAAATGTGAAGCAAGTAAAACCTGATCACCGATAGTTGACCATCGCATCCCTTGAAGACCCACACTAGGAGGGCATGAACCCAATGAAAACTCCTGCAGCTCGACTCTTTCCTACAGAATGATTTCCCTAGTTCAGCATGCACCTATGAAATTTCCAGCATCTATGATTGAAGGAAAAGAGTGTAGTGCATAATTTTCATCATATCATATTTTAATGTAATTACTGCACACAATAGTATATAAAATACAGAATGATGCATCTGAGAACAAATAAACAACTTACCTAGCCTTTGCCACATCTTCCTCAAAGCATCTCACACACTCTGCTGCTTTTTCCAAGGACTTCTTAGCCACTTCCTTTGATAATGAAAACAATATATATTAAAAACCTTCAATACAGAAAACTCAGGAATAAAAACATAAACTTAATTAAGTTTTAGTCGTTGAGATGATAAAAAAAATCATATAAAGTGGGATATTGATTTATATACTGTATACAAGGATAACTAGAGCAGCAGAAGGCTAAACTCTCCTTGCAGAACTAACAAAAGCTAATATCGTGAACTATAAATAGTTAAATGGGCTTGTTCACATTTCAACTTTCAAGCTCAAAGGGTTTATGCATGAGAGGACATCATATATGTTCTTAATGAACATTTGGGAGAGTGGGTTCAAAACAGAAATATGAAATTGAAACATTGTTTTCGAGAGTCAAAACATCTACTTTACCTGTGAACTATCAATTAAAGCAGCAAGGTCATTTCTACCAACATCTTTGACAACTGAAAGATATGCAAAGAGCGTTTAATTAACAATACTTATAGTAGTTGCGTCTAAAAAGTAATGTAAAATACTTATAGTTTTCTTAGGATACCATTCAATTAACTTTGGCTCTTATCCACACTACACTCTTACTTTCAAAATATTCACTTGACAATTGCAAGTTTTCTGTGTTACCATTTCATACAAAATTACCGCTTCACTTGAAGTGTTTTATTGACAACACCACCCTTTATTAGAAAGGAAATTTGAAAAAGAAAAAAAGTTAACATAGGGCCTTTTCTACACCACTTGACAACCTCAAAGTTGCGCATTGCAAATTCGAAAGTTTTGGGTGTAAAGTGCATGTGAGCTTAAAGTTCAGAGAGGTTAAATTACTTTTTTCACTAAAATTAAAAAAAATTTACTATTCTAGGAATACCCGAGAAATGGGTATATCAGTACAAATACAATATTGATATGATAACCATTTTACATTCTTTGTGCCAACATTCTCAAAGCAATATAAATACATGAAAGAAAGATTATACAGGACTTACTGCTAAGCTTGAACAAACATAGTCTGTAAGTGCAAAATCATAAAGAAAAATGCAAAATAAAAAAGAAAACTCTTAACATAGTAAGAAGCAAAAATTACAAAAGATTGTAGAACTCCAAAAATCAGAACAACAAACCCTCAAAAAAACTGCAAAACCAGAAAATTCATACACACCAGAAAAAAGTGTGGCTGAATAGGTATTTTTTTTTGTAGTGATTTAACATAAATTTTAGGGGCTAAATCATGATATGAAAAAGTTAACAGCTTCCCAATACTAACACAAAACAATTGATTAGAAATTCAAAGCCACGAAACTTGTCATATTACCTTGTTCCCATGGCTTCCAGCAGTATCACTTTCATCACTCCCTCAAAAACCAATTTGAAGCACCAAAGCAATTCCCAATTTTCTGGCTTCTATCTGCATTAGCTCTGCAAATTCATAGTACACACAAACCACAAATAGTGTTAGAAATAATAAACTCTATTTGAAGAGGCGACGATTCGCACACTTGAGGCCAATAATCTTCTCAAACAAAAAAGAAAACCCTAATGAAGCAAGAAGCAGAAACTCATAAAATTAGGAAGCCCCAAAAATAGAACCCCCAAAACCTTCAAGAATTCACAGAAGAAAAATCCATGACAGAGAACAAGTGAGATAGATGATGAGACAAAGAAAGAGCGAATGAGATAAAAAGTAAGATGACGAGCGACAAAGAGAATGAGATTGAGAATTATTGTAGGTGGTCTGTGATTGCCTCTCGGCTACCAGGAAGCTAAAACCATTCATGCAGTAAAACCCCCAATTCCTATCAGTGTCATATCCAGAAGCTACAACCCTTAATTAAAAACCCTAAAATTGGAACCCAAAACCTCCCAAATTTCACATAACAAATTAAAAATCGATACATACCTTTTCAGGTGAGCAGCGATGACGATGCTGAACGACGACGACAATGCTGAGCAGCGACAGTGAGCACATGCGACAATGATGCTGAGCGACGATGGTGAGTGCACGAGATGGCAATGCGAGGCGACGGTCAGCACACGCAACGATGATGGTCCACGCGGCGGAGCCCTAGCCGGCGTCATCCTCTCCTTCCTTCCCCTCTCCTCTCTTCTTCTCTTCTTCTTCCCGTTCTCCCCTTTTCTGATTTTTCCCTCTTTTGTGTGTGTGTGAGTGAGGATGAGAGTGTGAGCTTGTGAGTGGTGAGTTGGTGACTGGTGAGTGGTAACTAGTGAGTGGCGCAGCCATGTGGTGAGTGGTGACTGGGTGGCGATGGTCAACAGCGACGGTGAGAAGGCGAAGGTGATAAGTGTCGTAGGTGATGTGTGTTGAAGGTGAGAATGGCAAAGGTGAGGGTTCCTCGAATTGAAGGTGCTGTGTGCATGTGTGCTTTTGGAGGAAATTGAAAGAGGAATAAAAATTTCACTAAGTGTTAGGATTTGGTCCACATACATTAGGTATCACTTTTAAAACGCACCAAAAACATAATAAATAAGTTACTCTTTAAAAGCATTCTGTTTGATACAAAAAGTGAACCCTTAGATATTAACCTACGGCTACGCTTTATAAGTGATTTCTATAACACCTAAGGCTACACTTTTTAAATGATGCCACAATTGTGTATCCTTTTCTCTTATAAAAAGGCAACACGGAGAAAAGCGTAGCCTATTCTACGCTTTTCAAATGTAGCTTAAAAAAAGTGTGGTTGAATGGGTATTTTTCTTGTAGTGACTGAGTCATCCAAGTAATACCTTACATGAGTAAGGGTCGATCCCACGGAGATTTTCGGCTTGAAGCAAGCTATGGTTATCTTGTAAATCCTAGTCAGGAGATTAATGATAAAGATGATTTTGTTTATGAAAAAAAAACATGAAATAACTGGTACTTATGATTCAGTAATGAGAAATACGTTGAGGTTCCGGAGATGCTCTGTCATCTGAATCTCCGCTTTCCTACTGTCTTCTTCTCCAAACACGCATGGTTTCCTTCAATGGCAAGTTGTATGATCCTCTTGGATGAAAACTACCAGGTACAATATCTACACGGCTAATCAACTGTCGGATTTCTCGTCTTGGATGAAAAATACCATGTACAGCTACCGCACGGCTAATCATCTGTTGGTTCTCACTAGCGTCGGAATAGGACCCTTATCCTTTTGTACACTGTCACTGCGCGCAACATTTGTGTGTTTGAAGCTCGTCACAGTCAACCCTTCCCAGATCCTACTTGAAATACCATAGACAAGGTTTAGACTTTCCGAATCCCAGAAATGCTGCCAATTGGTTCTAGCATCTACCACGAAGGTTCTAATCTCACAGACTCGGTCCGTGGATCAGAGACCCAAGAGATACGCACTCAAGTTGTTGCCCAATGACTACGTTGAGCTTAGACAGAATGGGAGTGGTTGTTAGGCATGCGTTCATAGAATTGAGAATAATGATGAGTATCACGGATCATCAGATTATCTATATTGAAGTACGAGTGAATATCTTAGAATAGAATCAAGCGTGATTGAATAGAAAACAGTAGTAATTGCATTAATCCATTGAAACACAGCAGAGCTCCTCACCCCACCTATGGGGTTTAGAGATTCATGCCGTAGAAGATACAATATGAAGTGTAAAATGTCATAAGGTGTAAACTGAATCTCTAAAAGTAGTTTTTATACTAGACTAGTAGCTTAGGTTTACATAAAATGAGTAACTAAGTGCAGATAGTGCAGAAATCCACTTCCAGGACCCACTTGGTGAGTGTTTGGGCTGAGATTTTAAGCTTTCACGTGCATATGCCTAAAGTTGGAGTTAAACGCCACCCTGGGTGCCAAAATGGGCGTTTAATGCCAAGAAATGTGCCAGTTCTGGCGTTTTACGCCAGAAAGTTTTAGGCTGTCTTTCAACGCCAGTTTGGGCCATCAAATCTCATGAAAAGTATAAACTATTATATATTGCTGGAAAGCCTAAGATGTCTACTTTCCAACGAAATTGAGAGCGGGCCAATTGGGTATTATTAGCTCCAAAAAATCCACTTCGAGTGCAGGAGGGTCAGAATCTAACAGCATCTGCAGTCCTTTCTCAGCCTCTGAATTAGATTTTTTCTCAGGTCCCTCAATTTCAGCCAGAAAATATCTGAAATTATAGAAAAACATACAAACTCATAGTAAAGTTCAGAAATGTGATTTTTGAATAAAAACTAATAAAAATATAATAAAGAGTAACTAAATCATACTAAAAACTATGTAAAAACAATTCCAAAAAGGGTATAAATTATCCGCTCATCACAACACCAAACGTAAATTGTTGCTTGTGCCCAAGCAACCAAAAACAAAATAGGATTAAAAAAGAGAATATACAATAAGTTTCAAAAATATCAATGAAGATTAGTTTTAATTAGATGAGCGGGACTAGTAACTCCTTGCTTCTGAATAGTTTTGGCATCTCACTTTATCCTTTGAAGTTCAGAATGATTGGCATCCATAAGAACTCAGAATTCAGATAGTGTTATTGATTTTCCTAGTTTAGTATGTTGATTCTTGAACACAGCTACTTTATGAGTCTTGGTCGTGACCTTAAGCATTTTGTTTTTCAGTATTACCACCGGATACAAAAATGCCACAGACACATGACTGGGTGAACCTTTTCAGATTGTGACTCAGCTTTGCTAGAGTCCCCAGTTAGAGGTGCCCAGAGCGCTTAAGCACACTCTTTTTGCTTTGGACCATGACTTTAACCACTTAGTCTCAAGCTTTTCGCTTGGACCTTCATGACACAAGCACATGGTTAGGGATAGCTTGATTTAGCTGCTTAGGCCAGGATTTTTTTTCCTTTGGGCCCTCCTATCCATTAAAGGGTTACTGCCTTTTTCTGCTTGTTTTTTCTCTCTCTCTTTTTTTTTTCGCAAGCTTTGTGTTTTTCACTGCTTTTTCTTGCTTCAAGAATCAATTTTATGATTTTTCAGATTATCAATAACATTCCTCTTTTTCATTATTCTTTCAAGAGCCAATAATTTTAACATTCATGAACAACAATATCGAAAATATGCACTGTTCAAGCATTCATTCAGAAAACAAAAAGTATTGCCACCACATCAACATAATTAAGCTAAGTTCAAGATAAATATCGAAATTATGCACTTCTTGTTCTTTTGCAGTAAAAAATAATTTTTTATTTAGGAAATAGCATGGTTTTTTGGTTTATATTATGCTTAATTTGGGAGATTTTATCACCTTTTCCGACATTTATTCAATGAAATAGCATGGTTTTGTAATTTTCCCTAGATTTGTGCTTAAGTGTGAAAACATGTTTTTTAGGCCTTAAAATAGCTAAATTTAACTCACTTTAATTCCATTCGATGCCTTGATATGTTTGTTGAGTGATTTCAGGTTCATAAGGCAAGTATTGGATGGAAGAAGTAAGGAGAGAAGTATGCAAAGTGGGAGAACTCATGTAGAAATGAAGGAACCGTAAACTTGTCAAGCCTGACCTCTTCGCACTCAATCGATCATAACTTGAGCTACAGAGGTCCAAATGAGGCGGTTCAAATTGTGTTGGAAAGCTAACATCCGGGGCTTCAAAATGAGATAAAATTTGCCATAGTTTCCTGATGTCTAGGGACACGCATGCGCACTGTATGCGTGCGTGCCGATGGAGCAGCATGGGTCCACTTTGGGCAACTCGTTGGGGGCGATTTCTGAAGTATTTTGGGCCCAATCCAACTCATTTATGATGCTATTAAACCCAAGGATTGAAGGGAGAATGAACCAAGTAGTCGTAGTTTAGTTTTCATCATGTTTTAGGGTAGAATTCTAGAGAGAGAAGCTCTCTTTTCTCTCTAGAATTTAGGGTAGTTTAGGTTTAATTCTCTCAAATTCGTCTTTCAATTCTTGTTTTGATTTAGTTTTCTCTTTTAATTTCTTGTTGTTACACCTTTGTTCTTCTTGTTCTTGTTGTTAATTTCCCTATTTTGCCATTTTTATGTTTATGAACCATTGTTGAATCCTGATTTCTTTGAATGCAATTTCATGTTTCTATGTCTCTTTTATGTTACCTCCATTGTTATTGTTGATTTCTTGTTGATGATAGTTATGGATCTTGTTAATTTTGGTATGTGGTGATGTTTACTTTTCTTGCACTCTAGGTGTTTGTCAAAATGTTTTCTCTAGTTTTTGAGTAGTTTTCTTGACTCTTGGCCTAGGCTAAGGGAATTGAGTAACCTTGAGTCATTGGGTCTCATTGAATTGGTGATTTGAGAACCGTTGGTGGTCAATTTAATGCCCATTGACACTAACCCACTACTAATCTAATTAGTAGATAGGTTGGGAATTATGGGTTGATGTTGATTAAGCCATTTGATATACTTCAAGTATAGAAGTAAACTTAATGAGCTTGGTTCCTCATAATTGTCAATATATGGTTTATAGACAATGATGGTGATATCAATTACCTATGTCTAGCCAAGAGTATTTTTCCTTTCTTTTACTAGTTAATTGTTCATTTACTTTTCTTGCCATTTATTTTCTTGCAAAAATACAAAACCAAACCCCTTACCCCCTTTATAGCCAATAATTGAGCCCTTCATTGCAATTCCTTGTTAGACGACCCGGAGTTTAAATACTTCAGTTAATTCTTATTTGGGGTTTGTTACTTGTGACACAACTCAAATTTTTTATTGGGAGGAATGTTTGTTAGTGTAGAACTATACTTGCAACGAGAATTCATTTTGTATGAAATTCTATACCGACACGACAATTTTCTTAAATCAATAGACTCTAAACTTTATTGATCATGGAATAAAAATAAGACATAAAATAAACATAAAAGCAGACAAATAATAATAAAAGAAAGAAAATTAAAGACATAAAAATAAATGACTCTAATACTAATGCATATGTAACTCTTAAAATAGGTTTCTAATAATAAAAGTTATCACAGAGTTAGGACTCAACAGCCTTGATTTTGGGGGGTAGGTGCTCCTTTAATCTGTGGGACGTCCAACTCTTCAAGGGACAGCTTCTGACGCTTTAGCTCCTGTATTTCACGCCCTTATTTCTCTTGTTCTATGAGCATTTTGCAGAGCATGCTATTTTGATTCTGTTGCTCTTCTTTAAGTTGATTCACAGCTTCTTGCAGCTTGGTGACAGATGCTTCTAAGCGGGTCCAATAGTCAAATTGAGGAATTTCTGGGAGGAGCTCATTCGCCCCCCTCTTGATGAGGTTATCTTGAATTTGAGGTCCATCCATTACTTTTTTGGTGATTGGGCATTCAACTGTGATATATTCATCCACACCTATCTGTACCCCCACATCTTTGCATAACAGACTAATCAAGCTTGAGTAGGCCAATTTGGCCTCAATGGATTCCTTGTTTGCAAACATGTAAATTTTAACAGGGATCAGTTGATGAATCTCTACCTCCTTCCCCAGTATAATACAGTGAATCATCACTGTCCTCTTGACAGTGACTTCAGATCAGTTGGTGGTTGGGAGTATAGAACACCCAATGAAATCCAGCCAACCTCTAGCAACTGGTTTGAGATCACCTCTCTTTAGTTGGTTTGGGACACCTTTTGAATTGGTAATCCACTTGGTTCCAGGGAGGCATATATCCTCTAGAACTTGATCTAGCCTTTTATCCTTGGCCATTATCCTATTAAAGGACTCTGGATCATCTTGTAATTGAGGAAGTTTAAGAACTTCTCTCACTTTGTCAAAGTGGAAGTAAATAATCTTCCCTCTGACCATAGTCCAAAAGGAGTAGAAAGCAGTTCCCTTTAATCTTTGCTTTTATGTCATCCACAGATTTGCATAAAATTCCTGGACCATGTTCCTTCCAACATGTATATCAGGATTAGCCAGGACTTCCCAGCCCCTGTTTTGAATCTGCTCTTAGATCTCCAGGTATTCATCTTTTTTCAGATTAAACCTAACTTCCAGGATCACTAATCTTCTACACACAATTTTGAAATAATGGTTTGCATGTTCTTTAGTGAAGAAGTTCTCATGCATCCAACGTGGTTTTGGATTGCTTTATTTCTTGTCTCTTGAAGCGGTTTATCTTCCTTTGGGTGCCATGAGATTAGTTTATTTTAACTCAGAGATCACGGAAATCACACCAAACTTAGAGATTTGCTTGCCCTCAAGCAAGATAAAAAGAAAGAAGATGAATAGATGGAGAGAAAGATTCGAATGATGGAGTAGAGGGGATGGCTGAATGTATAAATAAAGGGGAGGGAGGGAATGGGTTCGAATTTTTAGAAAAAGATATGATTTGAAAGATATGATTGATAAAAGATAAACATGATGTGAAAAAGAGAAGATTGTTTTCAAAATTTAAGAGATATGAAAAAGATATGAGGAAGTTAAATCTGGATTTTTGTGTATGCATCTAAGAAATAAAAGATAATATGAATGAATTAAAAAGATTTGAAAAGAAAATTTGGAAAGATGAATGAGTTTTTGAAAAAGAATTGAAAAGAATCAAGAGAATTAAAAAAGAATTTATAAGATTATGAATTTTTGTTAATGGAAATTAGAAAATGAATGTTTGTAATTGATGTGCGGATAATTTATACCCTTTTTGGCATTGTTTTTACACAGTTTTTAGTATGTTTCAGTTACTTTTTATTATATTTTATTAGTTTTTCTTCAAAAATCACATTTCCAGACTTTACTATAAGTTTGTGTATTTTTCTGTGATTTCAGGTATTTTTTGGCTGAAATTGAGGGACCTGAGCAAAAATCTGATTCAGAGGCTGAAAAAGGACTACAGATGCTGTTGGATTTTGACCCTCCTGCACTCGAAGTGGATTTTCTAGAGCTACAGAAGCGCGATTGGCACGCTCTTAATTTCGTTGGAAATTAGATATCCTGAGCTTTCCAGAAATATATAATAGTCCATACTTTTCCCGATATTTGATGGCCCAACCTGAAGCTAAAAGCCAGCCTAAAACTTTCTGGCGTAAAACGCCAGAACTGGCACTAGAATTGGAGTTAAACGCCCAAACTGGCACCCAAGCTGGCGTTTAACTCCAAGAACAACCTATGCAGGTGAAAGCTTCAATGCTTAGCCCAAGCACGCACCAAGTGGGCCCCAGAAGTGGATATCTGCACTATCTGCACTTAGTTACTCATTTTCTGTAAACCTAAGTTACTAGTTTAGTATAAATAGCACTTTTTACTATTGTATTGCAATCTTTTGATCATTTTTAGATCTGAGACTTGGACATGGAGGCTGGCCATTCAGCCATGCCTAGACTCTTCTCACTTATGTTTTTTCTACGGTGAGTTTCTACACCCCATAGATTAAGGTGTGGAGCTCTGCTCTTCTTCATGAATTAATGCAATTATTACTGTTTTCTATTCATTCACACTTGATTCTATTCTAAGATACCCACTTGTACTTCAATATGGAGAATATGATGATCCATGACACTCATCATTATTTTTTCAAACCTATGAACGGGTGCCTGACAACCACTTCCGTTCTATCTGAGCTCAACGTAGTCATTGGGCGACAGCTTGAGTGCGTATCTCTTGGGTCTCTAATACACGGACCGAGTCCTTGAGATTAGGATCTTTGTGGTAGAGCCTAGAACCAATTGGCAGCCATTCCTAAGATCCGGAAAGTCTAAACCTTGTCTGTGGTATTCCGAGTAGGATCTGGAAAGGGATGACTGTGACGAGCATTAAACTTGCGAATGCTGGGCACAGTGACAGTGTGCAAAAGGACAAGGGTCCTATTCCGACGCTAGTGGGAACCGACAGATGATTAGCCGTGCGGTAGCTGTACTTGGTATTTTTCATCCGAGACGAGAAATTCGATAGTTGATTAGCCGTGCAGAGCTCGTACCTGATATTTTTCATCCGAGAGGATCATACAGCTTGCCATGGAAGAGAGCACGCATGATTGGAAGAAGACAACAGGAAAGCAGAGGTTCAGAAGCAACAAAGCATCTCCAAACGCTTATCTGAAATTCCCACCAATGAATTACATAAGTAACTTTATTTTATTTTATGTTTTATTTATCTTTTAATTATCAAAACCCCAAAACCATTTGAATCCGCCTGACTGAGATTTACAAGATGACCAAGCTAGCTTCAAGCCGACAATCTCCGTGGGATCGACCCTTACTCACGTAAGGTATTACTTGGACGACCCAGTGCACTTGCTGGTTAGTTGTACGGAGTTGTGAAAAGTGTGAATCACGATTTCCCACACCAGTAATTTGGATGCAGAAAATTTGAAAAAAATTGAATTGGAAACGAAATTACCTCTCCCCTAGCTGTTCTGGCGTTAAACGCCCAGAATGATATCCATTCTGGCATTTAACACCCATATGGTGCCCATTTTAGGCATTTAACACCCAACTAGGTACCCTGGCTGGTGTTAAACGCTAAAAATCCTTCTTTACTGGGCATTTTTCTAAACGCCCAGAATGCTGCCATTTCTGGCGTTAAACGCCCAGAATGCTGCCCATTCTGGCGTTTAGTGCCCAGAATGATACCTTTACTGGCGTTAAACACCCAGAATCTACCATTCTGGGCGTTTAACGCCCAAATTATCTCTTTACTGGCATTTTGACGCCAGTGAGCTCCTTTTCTCTGTGATTTCTCCGTTTTATGTCTTGAACCTCCATTTTCCTAACTTATTCACTGAAATGCATTAGCTAACATTAGGAACAAAATTAAATACTTATATAATTGTTATAAACATCTAATTTTTTATAATGGATGGGTTGCCTCCCAGCAAGTGCTTCTTTACTGTCTTTAGCTGGACTTTACTGAGCTTTTTAATTTAGTCTCAGTTTTGAGCAGTATTGCTCAATATTGCCTTCAAGATAATGTTTGATTCTTTGTCCATTAACAATGAATTTTTTGTCAGAATCAACATCTTGAAGCTCTACATAACCATATGGTGACACACTTGTAATCACATATGGTCCGTGGTGCACGAAATTGTGATCATCAACAATGGCGCCAAAGACTTGGAGCTCTCAAACGTGAAACACACTTTGTCACAATTCCGCATAACTAACCAGCAAGTGCACTGGGTCGTCCAAGTAATACCTTACGTGAGTAAGGGTCGATCCCACGGAGACTGTCGGCTTGAAGCAAGCTATGGTCATCTCATAAATCTCAGTCAGGCAGATTCAAATGGTTATGGAGAATTGATAATTAAAAGATAAATAAAACATAAAATAGGATAGAGATACTTATGTAATTCATTGGTAGGAATTTCAGATAAGCGTATGAAGATGCTTTGTTCCTCCTGAACCTCTGCTTTCCTATTGCCTTCTTCCAATCATTCATACTCCCTTCCATGGCAAGCTTTATGTTGGGCATCACCATTGTTAATGGCTACTTCCCGTCCTCTCAGTGAAAATGTTCCAAATGCACTATCACCGCACGGCTAATCATCTGTCGGTTCTCGATCATGTTGGAATAGGATCCATTGATCCTTTTGCGTCTGTCACACACCCAACACTCGCGAGTTTGAAGCTCGTCATAGTCATCCCTTCCCAGATCTTACTCGGAATACCACAGACAAGGTTTAGACGTTCTGAATCTCAGGAATGGCCGCCAATAATTCTAGCCTATACCACGAAGGTTATAATCTTAGATTAGAAACCCAAGAGATACACATTCAAGCTTGTTTGCATGTAGAACGGAAGTGGTTGTCAGGCACGCGTTCATAGGTGAGAATGGTGATGAGCGTCACATAATCATCACATTCATCATGTTCTTGAGTGCGAATGAATATCTTGGAGAAGAAATAGACTTGAATTGAATAGAAAAATAATAGTACTTTGTATTAATTCATGAGGAACAGTAGAGCTCCACACCTTAATCTATGGTGTGTAGAAACTCTACCATTGAAAATACATAAGAACAAGGTCAAGGCATGGCCGTGAGGCCAGCCTCCCAAAGATGAAAAGTATTCCAAAGGTATTTGAAAAAGTCTGAAAATACAATAGCAAAAGGTCCTATTTATAGAAATCTAGTAGCCTAGGGTTACAAAAATAGGTAATTAATGCAGAAATCTTCTTCCGAACCCACTTGGTGTGTGCTTGGACTGAGCATTCAAAGCTTCCATGTGTAGAGACTTTTCTTGGAGTTAAACGCCAGCTTTTGTGCCAGTTTGGGCGTTTAACTCCAGCTTTTATGCTAGTTCTGGCGTTTTGACGCCAGAATTTCTATGCTGACTTGGAACGCCGGTTTGGGCCATCAAATCTTGGGCAAAGTATAAACTATTATATATTTCCGGAAAGCCCAGGATGTCTACTTTCCAACGCATTTAAGAGCGCGCCAATTGGGCTTCTGTAGCTCCAGAAAATCTACTTCGAATGCAGGGAGGTCAGAATCCAACAGCATCTGCAGTCCTTTTTCAGCCTCTGAATCAGATTTTTGCTCAGGTCCCTCAATTTCAACTAGAAAATACCTGAAATCACAGAAAAACACACAAACTCATAGTAAAGTCCAGAAGAGTTAATTTTTTTTAAAAACTAATAAAAATATAATAAAAACTAACTAAAACATACTAAAAACAATGCCAAAAAGCGTATAAATTATCCGCTCATCACAACACCAAACTTAAATTGTTGCTTGTCCCCAAGCAAATAAAAACCAAATAGGATAAAAAGAAGAGAATATACAATGAATTCCAAAAACATCTATGAAGATCAGTATTAATTAGATGAGTGGGGCTTTTAGCTTTTTGCTTCTGAACAGTTTTAGCATCTTACTTTATCCTTTGAAGTTCAGAATGATTGGCTTCTATAGGAACTCAGAATCCAGTTAGTGTTATTGATTCTCCTAGTTAAGCATGTTGATTCTTGAACACAGCTACTTTATGAGTCTTGGCCATGACCCTAAGCATTTTGTTTTCCAGTATTACCACCGGATACATAAATGCCACAGACACATAACTGGGTGAACCTTTTCAGATTGTGACTCAGCTTTGCTAAAGTCCCCAATTAGAGGTGTCCAGAGCTCTTAAGCACACTCTTTTGCTTTGGACCACGACTTTAACCGCTCAGTCTCAAGTTTTCACTTGACACCTTCACGCCACAAGCACATGGTTAGGGACAGCTTGTTTAGCCGCTTAGGCCAGGATTTTATTCCTGTGGGCCCTCCTATCCACTGATGCTCAAAGCCTTGGATCCTCTTTTTATTTTACCCTTGCCTTTTGGTTTTAAGGGCTATTTGCTTTTTCTGCTTGCTTTTTTTTTCTTTTTTTTTTCGCATATATTTTTTTCTGCAAGCTTTTCACTGCTTTTTCTTGCTTCAAGAATCAATTTTATGATTTTTCAGATCATCAAATAACATTTCTCCTTTTTCCATCATTCTTTCTAGAGCCAACAATTTTAACTTTCATAAACAACAAATTCAAAAATATGCATTGTTCAAGCATTCATTCAGAAGACAAGAATTATTGCCACCGCATCAAAATAACTAAACTGTTTTAAAATCCGAAATTCATGTACTTCTTTTTCTTTTTTAATTAAAACACTCTTTATTTAAGAAAGGTGATGGATTCATAGGGCATTCATAGCTTTAAGACATAGACACTAAGACACTAGTGATCATGTAATAAAGACACAAACATAAATAAACGTAAAGCATAAAAATTCGAAAAACAGAAAATAAAGAACAAGGAAATTATAGAACGGGTCCACCTTAGTGATGGCGGCTAGTTCTTACTCTTGAAGATCTTATGGAGTGCTTGAGCTCCTCAATGTCTCTTCCTTGCCTTTGTTGCTCCTCTCTCATGGTTCTTTGGTCTTCTCTAATTTCATGGAGGAGGATGGAATGCTCTTGGTGCTCCACCCTTAGTTGTCCCATATTGGAACTTAATTCTCCTAGAGAGGAGTTAATTTGCTCCCAATAATTTTGTGGAGGAAATTGCATCCCTTGAGGCATCTCAGGGATTTCATGATGATGAATTTCCTCATGCTCTTGATGAGGTTCTCTTGTTTGCTCCATCTTTTTCTTAGTGATGGGTTTGTCTTCATCAATGAGAATGTCTCCCTCTATGTCAATTCCAGCTGAATTGTAGAGGTGACAAATAAGGTGAGGGAAGGATAACCTTGCCAAAGTAGAGGACTTGGTCTAACCTTTGATCAAAGTTGACCCTTCTAGTATATGGGTGTGCATCTCCTCGCATCATAGGCAAGTTGAATGCTAACCTTACATTTTCCGTACTAAAATCTAAGTATTTTTCCCGAACCATTGTAAGCCAATTCTTAGGGTTTGGGTTCACACTTTGATCATGGTTCTTGGTGATCCATGCATTGGCATAGAACTCTTGAACCATTAAGATTCCGACTTGTTGAATGGGGTTGGTGAGAATTTCCCAACCTCTTCTTCGGATCTCATGTCGGATCTCCAGATATTCGCCCTTTTTGAGCTTGAAAGGGACCTCGGGGATCACCTTCTTCTTGGCCACAACTTCATAGAAGTGGTCTTGATGCACTTTTGAGATAAATCTCTCCATCTCCCATGACTCGGAGGTGGAAGCAATTGCCTTCCCTTTCCTCTTTCTAGAGGTTTCTCCGGCCTTTGGTGCCATTAATGGTTATGAAAAAATAAAAAGCTTTAGCTTTTACCACACCAAACTTAGAAGGTTTGCTCGTCCTCGAGCAAAAGAAAGAAGAGAGTAGAGGAAGAAGAAATAGAGGAGATGGATGGGGCATTGTGTTTTGGCCAAGGGGAGAAGTAGTGTTTAGGTTGTGTGAAAATGAAGGAGTGAAGATGGGTGTATATAGGAGTGGAGAGGGGGGGTATGGTTCGGCCATTATGGGTAGGTTTGGGTGGGAAAGTGGTTTGAATTTGAATGGTAAGGTAGGTGGGGTTTTATGAAGGATGGATGTGAGTGGTGAAGAGAATGGTGGGATTTGATAGGTGAGGGGTTTTTGGGGAAGAGGTATTGAGGTGATTGGTGAATGGGTGAAGAAGAGAGAGAGAGAGGTGGGGTAGGTGGGGATCCTGTGGGGTCCACAGATCCTGAGGTGTCAAGGATATCTCATCCCTACACTAAGTGGCATGCAAAATTGCCCCTTTCTGCCAATCCTGGTGTTAAACGCCAGGCTGCTGCCCATTTCTGGCGTTTAACACCAGCTTATTGCCCATTCCTGGCTTTAAACGCCAGTCTGGTGCCCATTTCTGGTGTTAAACGCCCAGAATGGTGCCAAACTGGGCGTTTAACGCCCATTCTGCTACCCTTAATGGCGTTTAAACGCCAGTAAGTTTCTCCTCCAGGGTGTTCTATTTTTCATTCTATTTTTTAGTCTGTTTTTGCTTTTTCAATTGTTTTTGTGACTTCACATGATCATCAACCTATAGAAAACGTAAAATAACAAAAGAAAATAGAAATTTAACGTAGATAATTAAAGATTGGGTTGCCTCCCAACAAGCGCTTCTTTAATGTCAATAGCTTGACAGTGGGCTCTCATGGAGCCTCACAGATGTCTAGAGCAATGTTGGAACCTCCCAACACCAAACTTTAGAGTTTGAATGTGGGGGTTCAACACCAAACTTAAAGTTTGGTTGTGGCCTCCCAACACCAAACTTAGAGTTTGACTGTAGGGGCTCTGTCTGACTCTGTATTGAGAGAAGCTCTTCATGCTTCCTCTCCATGGTTATAGAGGGTAGGGGTGGGCATGGTTTGGATTTTTAAAAATCCAAACCAGATCCACTTCAGAACCAGTTTTATGGTTTAGGAAACCAAACCAGAACTGGATTGAAGAGCAAAACCGGTTCTAAACCGGTTTGAAAAAATAAAAACCGGTTCTAAACCGGTTTTAAAATTTAAATCCAGTTTTATTTACAAACCGGTTTTAAATCCGGTTTTACTTGCAAAATCAGTTTTAAATCCGGTTTTACTTGCAAAACCGGTTTTAAATCCGGTTTTTTTAAATCCAAATCTAAAATCCGGTTTTTTTTATAAAATCCAGTTTTAAAACCAGATTTTTGGTAACCAAAAATCCAGTTTTAAAACCAGTTTTTGAAAATCCAGTTTTAAAACCAGTTTCTTCAAACAAAAATCCACTTTTAAAACCAGTTTTTAGAAATTCAATTTTTAAACCATAATTTTTTTAAAAAGTAAAATTAATACTAAAGTCATTTTAAAGTGTATATGTTCATTACAACTAGAATTTAGTTCTTTATAAATCTAATGACAATAGCTAATCTATATAACATTTAATCATTCTCAAGACATCAAAAGAATACTACCAAAATATCTCTCTAACAAAATATCAAAAGATGCCAAGTTGCCAACAAAATCATCAAACAACCACAACCTTTGAGGAAAATATATCTGCAAATAACAAAATATACCTTTGTCATTTTAAAACAAATCTTTGAATGAAAGTATTAAACCAAATGAGAATATTAAGCATACCTAATCATCATCAAGATTATCAATTGATGCCGCCATAGAACAAGCACCATCATTAGAGGAAAATATATCTGCCAAGGGAATCAAATTAATTATCAAGTCTATATTCAACAATTTTTAATTGGTAACTAATACCTAAATTCTAAAATAGAAAGATAACAAAAACAAAAATAAAATAAAATAACAAGAAATATGAAATAAATTTTATACCTTGATCAACTTGTTGAAGAACTTCACCATCATCATCTAAAGCAGAGAAAAGATCTTCCTTAAGCCAATCTCCTATGCAGACTAAGGCTTCTACCATTCTAGGTGTTAAGGAACTGCGGTATGGATCGAGGACTCTTCCTCCAGTACTAAATGCAGACTCCGAAGCTACCGTAGAAACAGGTATAGCCAATACCTCACGAGCCATATTTCCAAGAATTGGAAATCGGGTTGAGTTGACCTTCCACCAGTTTAGTATATCGAACTTATGGGAGTATGGCTCGCATTCTTCTTGTAAATATCTATCAAGTTCAGATCTTGTATTTGTTCTGCGACCGGTTGCTTGCAGAAAAAAGCCCATGCCATGAAGATCGGTATTAATGTTGTTAGCTTGAACTTCTTGCGTATCAGCTTCACTTGCTTCCCCAGAACTTTGGTATTGCTGATAAAGTAACTTTATGCACTTAGACAACTTTGACTTCAATTCGCCTCCTTTTTCTTCTCCAAAGAAGTAATCCAAGAAATAATTGACATACTCAATCTTTTGCATTGGATTAAGTACGATAGCAATCAATAACAACATCACGTGCTAATGTAGTCCGTGAAGGAACTTTGAATCTTGCTTGTAGGGCATGCACAAATTTTCGGAATTTCGGACTTTCAACGAAGCGAAATGGTAGCTCTTCCCCAATAAACATTTCCACAAGTGCCCTTCGAGCCTCCTCTTGGTCAAATTTGGAAGCACTGGGTGAATTTAAAACACCACGCTCATCTATAGTCGGTGTGGTCGTTGTTTTTCTTCTTTTGTTTGAATCATTATTAGGATTTTGCTTGCATCTTCTCAAATG
The DNA here is from genome assembly GCF_000816755.2 of Arachis ipaensis. NCBI lineage: Eukaryota > Viridiplantae > Streptophyta > Magnoliopsida > Fabales > Fabaceae > Arachis > Arachis ipaensis. The sequence continues at coordinate 68,659,857 of NC_029792.2, forward strand.
ACCACCCATTGAGCTGGTTCCATTCCCATATTGTATTAAACTACCACAATATTTGCATTTAGCCTTCTTCTCGGTAGCATTTTCCACATCAAAATGATCCCAGACAGCTGACCGATTCTTACGAACACCTGACGGTGGAGAAGATGGTTGAGTGTTAGCAGACATCCCTGCTGCTTCAATATTACTGTTTTCAGTCATCTTACTCTGCATATAAAGCAAGGTGTACATAACTCAAAATTTGGTGCCAATATTACTCCATGCTAAAATTAACACAAACTAATCCAAATTCAAGCTTGCATCAGAACACAAAAGTAAAGACAATAAATAAATTGTTTTGTACAAAATCTAAGAAAAAAAACCAAACAACAGCCACATTTTTCTATCACATCACAATACAAAATAAAGTTTTACAATTCAGGAATATGTTACTTCTGCACTCTACCAATTCTATATTTTAAGAGCCTCCAGTACGATGATCATGCCACAAAGAAAAAGATGCAAAACCTAATAATGAGCTGCTGTAATGTCACATATCACAATATAAGTAGCCTAACTTGACTGATTAATTGTCATTATCTGATAAGAGAGTGAAGGGTGGAAGTGTGGGGTGAAAGTGAACTCCATGTGGGATAATTAAAGAAATGGAAATCAAGAAGTATCTTCAACTACTGCCTGTTCTTTCTGAAGCAAATGGCCAAAAGTTTCATCAATTGCCTTGTGGTCCAATAGCTTTTCTGAAAATGATCACCACATGCTGTTTACTAACTATTGAAATCAGAAAAATAAATTAATAGAAGAGGGTAGAAGCAGAATTTTCAATTGAATTATTTTGTAATGAAGACATCACTCAAAATTCCAACATACTGGCAACTAAATTTAACTTGAAACATTTTGCTGTTGCTTTGTGAGTTTCAGTTCTCCAAGATTTTGCCTAATTTGACCATTTTTGTCAATTGAGTGTTGCAAAATTCTACAAAGAAAGAGGATTGGATTTGCCATATATTTCTTTACCCACATTCCCTGTATTCATATTCTTGGTGGGCATCAATGATTTAATATATGATAAATAATAAAGGCATTCCATCAAGCTTCCTTTCTTTCTAAGTAAAGATCAATAATTACTAAAATAATGATCACAATATCACTAAAAACCAATGAGTACCAATAGTTAACTACTTATCCATACAGGGAATATTAGGAATATTTCTTAGGAATCTATTGAGTCACGGGTTTATAATCTTTATATAGCCTTGCACAATTCTGTGTTTATCTGTTGGAAAAGATTATTAAGGTCAATTAAATAAGTGCATGTGAAGGCAAGTGAAATCAGTCACATATCACAATATATCTTCACTAAGCCATATTGTATTAATGCCAAAAATAAAATTACATTCAAAGCGTATAATATAAGTAGCCTAACTTATAAATACACCAATAACTAATTTCGACTTGAATGTAGAAAGATTTAGACCAAAATTTATTGCAAGAATAAAAGAATTCTGATCATAAATAATAAATAATCTATTACTAATTCCTTTTTTCATTACTAATTCTTCACTTGCAATTTTTCCTCCATCCCTTGATCATTTATATCAAGAACTAACTCTGCTATTTCTTTAACAAGATCAACAATGACACCATCAATCTTCATTAGATGTTGCATGTAAACTGCCTTAAGAACATTGCTTAATTTTCCATATATAAAGAGACAAATCCAGCAACACAAACTCAACCAATACAGCTTCATAATTTCAGTTTATATATCATATGATTGGGCTTCTATCAACTATAAACTATAAACTATCAACTATAAACTATTCCCTAATAAAATCATACTTGCATCCCTTCCCCAGTAAACAAACAATGAACTTTGATGTGTTGTATCCTCAGCAATAAACCATTAGCAAAGTGAAATATCCTATGCTTTAACAGTATGCTAGAAATAGAAACCTGGTGCAATGTCTCAACAACAAAGTAGCATGATGAATGAACAGGAACAAAATTCAAAGCTAATTAAAAAATTTAAACACAAGGCAAGGCAAATACCTGGTGCTTGGTGAGCCTCTGCAAATGGCTCTGGTCTTCTTACTTCTTAGGGTGGAGATCAAGAGCTTGACATGTACTTCTTCTTCTTATAAACTTCCCTCAAGATAGCCTTCTACTTCTGAGAAATCACCGTCAACACTTGACCAAAGGACAACCACACAACCTTGCTGCAAAAAAAAAATCCCAAAATAAAAATGGCATTAACACAAACACTTGATATGCATAACAGCATAAGCAATCAAACCTTGTTCAGTTTTTCAAATTGATGGAATGGAACAGAACAGAAAAGAACATGGAAGCACCTTTGGCAATTTCAACTCTATAATCACAAGGCGAACGGAGGGTACCCAGAGAACGGAGAAGAACAGAGCTGGGTCACGGCGAGAAAAGGCGGACGGCGCCTTGAGGGTACCCAGAGAACGGAGAAGAACAGAGCTGGGTCACGGTGAGAAAAGGCGGACGGCGGAACCGCGGATGGCAGAACCGCGGATGGCGGAACAGAGCAGTGGCGCGACGCGCTTGTGGTGGTGGTGGCAGCTACGAAACTGCAGTGCCAGTTGCCTGCTCCGGTGCGGCGGTGTCGGCTGGCGGTTGCGGGCGAAGAAGAAAAGGATTCGTGACGGTGCTCTACTGCTCTGGATCTGGATTTTTTGAGAATCAAAAGTTAAGAATAAGGGTTTTGTGAGATTTGGATTTTAATCTGGATCTGGATCTGGATCCGGATTAAAACCGTTTAAATGGATTGGACTTAAAACCAAATTATAAAATAAATTTGGTTTGGTTTGGATTTTTTTTGGTTTAAAACTGGTTTTTTTTTAAAGGTTTGGTTTGGATTTGGTTTAAAATCCAAATTTTGGATTTTTTTGCCCACCCCTAATAGAGGGATATCCTTGAGCTTTAAACACAAGGGAGTCTTCATTCACTTGAATGATCAATTCTCCTCTGTCAACATCAATTACAGCTTTTGCTGTGGCTAGGAAGGGTCTGCCAAGGATGATGGATTCATCCACACACTTTCCAGTCTCTAGGATTATGAAATCAACAGGGATGTAGTGGTCTTCAACCTTTACCAAGACATCCTCTACAAGTCTATAAGCCTGTTTCTTTGAATTGTCTGTCATCTCCAGTGAGATTCTTGTAGCTTGTACCTCAATGATCCCTAGCTTCTCCATTATAGAAAGAGGCATGAGGTTTATACTTGACCCTAGGTCACATAGAGCCTTCTCAAAGGTCATGGTGCCTATGGTACAAGGTATTGAGAACTTCCCAGGATCTTGTCTCTTCAGAGGTAATTTCTGCCTCCGTCTGTTGCTGAGAAGATGATGGAAAAGGCTTGCTATTGCTAAACCTGTTTCTTCCACCATTATTGTTGTTGAAACCTTGTTGAGGTCTCTGTTGATCCTTCCATGAGAGATTTGGATGATTTCTCCATGAAGTGTTATAGGTGTTTCCATAGGGTTTTCCCATGTAATTCACCTCTTCCATTGCAGGGTTCTTAGGGTCATAAGCTTCTTCTTCAGAGAAAGCTTCCTTAGTACTGACTGATGTAGCTTGTATTCCAGACAGACTCTGAGAAATCATATTAACTTGTTGGGTCAATATTTTAGTCTGAGCCAATATGGCATTTAGAGTATCAATCTCAAGAACTCCTTTCTTCTGATTTGTCCCATTATTCACAAGATTTCTTTCAGAAGTGTACATGAATTGGTTATTTGCAACCATTTCAATGAGTTCCTGAGCTTCTGTAGGCGTCTTTTTCAGATGAAGAGATCCTCCAGTAGAGCTATCCAATGACATCTTGGATAGTTCAGACAGACCATCATAGAATATACCTATGATGCTCCATTCTGAAAGCATGTCAGAAGGGCACCTTCTGATCAATTGCTTGTATCTTTCCCAAGCTTCATAGAGAGATTCACCTTCCTTCTGTTTGAAGGTTTGGACTTCCACTCTAAGCTTACTCAATTTTTGAGGTGGAAAGAACTTTGCCAAGAAGGCATTGACTAGCTTTTCCCAAGAGTTCAGGCTTTCCTTAGATTGTGAATCCAACCATGTTCTAGCTCTGTCTCTTACAGAAAAAGGAAAGAGCATAAGTCTGTAGACCTCAGGGTCAACCCCGTTGGTCTTGACAGTGTCACAGATTTGCAAGAATTCAGCTAAGAACTGATGAGGATCTTCCAATGGAAGTCCACGAAACTTGCAATTCTGTTGCATTGAGAAACTAATTGAGGCTTAAGCTCAAAGTTGTTTGCTCCAATGGCAGGGATTGAGATGCTTCTCCCATAGAAGTCGGGAGTAGGTGCAGTAAAGTCACCAAGCACCTTCCTTGCATTGTTGGCATTGTTGTTATTTTTGGCTGCCATGGCTTCTTCTTGTTTGAAAAGCTCTGTTAGGTCCTCTATAGAGAGTTGTACTTTAGCTTCTCTTAGCTTTCGCGAAAAAGATTTTGAAATTAGAAATTAAAAAGATATGATTGAAAATTAATTTTGAAAAAGATGTGATTGAAAAGATATGATTGAGAATATATGATTGAAAATCATATTAAAAAGAGAAAGTTTTAAAATTAAAGTTGATTACTTGACTAATAAGAAATTAGAAGATATGATTCTAGAATTTAAAACTTGATCCTTTCTTAATAGGCAAGTAATAACTTGAAAATTTTGAATTAAATCACTAATTGTAGCAAGGATTTTTGAAAATAGTAATAAATAAAAATATTGAAAAGAAATCAATTTTGAAAAGATATGATTGAAAAGATATGATTTGAAAAAGATTTGATTTTGAAAAATTATGAAAATTTGGAAAAAAAATGAATTAAAAACAAAATCTTTCCTCTAGTGTCATCCTGGCGTTAAACGCCAGAATGGTATCCATTATGGCGTTTAACACCCAAAATGCTACCTTTTTGGGCGTTAAATGCCCAGCCAGGTACCCTAGCTGGCGTTTAAACGCCAGTTTTCCTTCTTTACTGTGCGTTTTGAACGCCCAGCTTTTTCTGTTTAATTCCTCTGCTGAATGTTCTGAATCTTCAATTCTCTGTATTATTGACTTGAAAAGACACAATTTTGAAAATATTTTTGAATTTTTAAAAATGAGAAACAAAAAAATGCAACTAGGATCAAATAAACAATGCATGCAAGACACCAAACTTAAAAATTGATGCTAGACTCAAACAAGAAAGATAAAATATTTTTGATTTTTATGGTTTTATAAATTTTTTTGTGATTTTTCGAAAATCATATGGAAAAGAGAATAAAGAGATTCAAAACTTTTAATAAGAATTCCAGGAATCATGCAATGTTAGTCTAAAGCTTTACTATGAAAAGATTAGACATAGTTAGCCAAGCTTCAGCAGCACATTACATTCAGCAGCTAAATTGATGAGAATCAATCAGCTTTTGCGATGATAAAAACATCACCTTGAAACTCTAGAATTCATTCTTAAAAATTTTGAAAAATAAAAAGAAAAGTGCCTAATCTAAGCAACAAGATGAACCGTCAGTTGTCCAAACTCGAACAATCCCAGGCAACGGTGCCAAAAACTTGGTGCACGAAATTGTGATCATCAACAATGGCACCAAAGACTTGGAGCTCTCAAACGTGAATCACACTTTGTCACAATTCCACACAACTAACCAGCAAGTGCATTGGGTCGTCCAAGTAATACCTTACGTGAGTAAGGGTCGATCCCACGGAAACTGTCGGCTTGAAGCAAGCTATGGTCATCTCGTAAATCTCAATTAGGTAGATTCAAATGGTTATGGAGAATTTATAATTAAAAGATAAATAAAACATAAAATAGGATAGAGATACTTATGTAATTCATTGGTAGGAATTTCAGATAAGCGTATGAAGATGCTTTGTTCCTCCTGAACCTCTGCTTTTCTATTGCCTTCTTCCAATCATTCATACTCCCTTCCATGGCAAGCTTTATGTTGGGCATCACCGTTTTTAATGGCTACTTCCCGTCCTCTCAGTGAAAATGTTCCAAATGTACTGTCACCGCACGGCTAATCATCTGTCAGTTCTCGATCATGTTGGAATAGGATCCATTGATCCTTTTGCGTCTGTCACACGCCCAACACTCGCGAGTTTGAAGCTCGTCACAGTCATCCCTTCCCAGATCCTACTCGGAATACCACAGACAAGGTTTAGATGTTTCGGATCTCAGGAATGGCCGCCAATAATTCTAGCCTATACCACGAAGGTTCTAATCTTAGATTAGAAACCCAAGAGATACACATTCAAGCTTGTTTGCATGTAGAACGGAAGTGGTTGTCAGGCACGCGTTCATAGGTGAGAATGGTAATGAGCGTCACATAATCATCACATTCATCATGTTCTTGAGTGCGAATGAATATCTTGGAGAAGAAATAGACTTGAATTGAATAGAAAAATAATAGTACTTTGTATTAATTCATGAGGAACAGCAGAGCTCCACACCTTAATCTATGGTGTGTAGAAACTCTACCGTTGAAAATACATAAGAACAAGGTCTAGGCATGGTCGTGAGGCCAGCCTCCCAAAGATGAAAATTATCCCAAAGGTATTTGAAAAAGTCTGAAAATACAATAGCAAAAGGTCCTATTTATAGAAAACTAGTAGCCTAGGGTTATAGAAATAGGTAATTAATACAGAAATCTTCTTCCGGGTCCACTTGGTGTGTGCTTGGGCTGAGCATTGAAGCTTCCATGTGTAGAGACTTTTCTTGGAGTTAAACGCCAGATTTTGTGCCAGTTTGGGCGTTTAACTCCAGCTTTTATGCCAGTTCTGGCATTTTGACGCCAGAATTTTTATGCTGATTTGGAACGCCGGTTTGGGCCATCAAATCCTGAGCAAAGCATGGACTATTATATATTTCTGGAAAGTCCAGGATGTCTACCTTCCAACGCAATTGAGAGCGTGCCAATTGAGCTTCTGTAGCTACAGAAAATCCACTTTGAGTGCAGGGAGGTCAGAATCCAACAGCATTTACAGTCCTTTTTCAGCCTCTGAATCAGATTTTTGCTCAGGTCCCTCAATTTCAGCCAGAAAATACCTAAAATCACAGAAAAATACACAAACTCATAGTAAATTTTAGAAGAGTGAATTTTATTTAAAAACTAATAAAAATATAATAAAAACTAATTAAAACATACTAAAAACAATGCCAAAAAGCGTATAAATTATCCGCTCATCAGTCGCCTCCACCGGGATTTCAATTTCCCAGGGAACAATCTGAGCCTAGAGTTAAACAGTAGGACCTTCTGTCTTGGCTCAAAGACTCTAGATGACAGTCTTTTGTCATGCCATCTTTTTGCTTTCTCTTTATAAATTTTAGCATTTTCGAATGCATTGAGTCTGAACTCTTCCAGCTCATTCAACTGGAGTAATCTTTTCTCTCTGGTTACCTTAGCATCAAGGTTTAGGAACCTGGTTGCCCAGTAGGCCTTGTGTTTCAGTTCCACTGGCAGATGACAGGCTTTTTCATACACAAGCTGGTATGGAGAGGTCCCTATAGGAGTCTTGAATGCAGTTTTGTATGCCCACAGAGCATCATCCAGACTTCTTGCCCAATCCTTTCTACGGGTACTTACTATCCATTCCAGGATCCATTTTAGTTCTCTATTTAAGACTTCAGCTTGCCCATTTGTTTGTGGATGATATAGAGTTGCCATTTTATGGTTAATTCCATATCGGACCAGAGCAGAGTCAAGCTGTTTATTGCAAAAATGAGTGCCTCTATCACTGATCAGTATCCTAGGGACACCAAACCTACTGAAGATATTCTTCTGGAGGAATTTCATCACTGTCTTAGTATCATTAGTGGGTGTTGCAATTGCCTCTACCCATTTAGATACATAGTCTACTGCCACCAGAATATAAGTGTTTGAATATGATGGTGTGAAAGGCCCCATGAAGTCAATACCCCATACATCAAACAACTCAATCTCTAAGATCCCTTGCTGAGGCATGGCATAACCGTGAGGCAGATTACCAGCTCTTTGGCAACTATCACAGTTACGCACAAACTCTCGGGAGTCTCTATAGAGAGTGGGCCAGTAGAAGCCACATTGGAGAACCGTTGTGGCTGTTCGCTCACCTCCAAAATGTCCTACATATTGTGATCCATGGCAATGCCATAGGATCTTCTGTGCCTCTTCTCGCACACATCTACGGTTCATTCTGTCTGCACACCTCTTAAAGAGATATGGTTCATCCCACAAGTAGTACTTTACATCAGTAACTAATTTTTTCGTTTGCTGCTTGCTGTACTCCTTGGGTACGAATCTCACAGCTTTATAGTTTACAATGTCTGCAAACCATGGTACTTCCTGAATAGCAAAGAGTTGCTCATCCAGAAAGGTTTCAGAGATCTTAGTAGAAGGGAGGGACGCTCCTACCACTAGTTTTATCCGGGACAGGTGATCAGCTACTTGGTTCTCTGTCCCTTTTCTGTCTCTTATTTCTATATCAAACTCTTGCAAAAGCAACACCCATCTTATGAGTCTGGGTTTTGAATCCTGCTTTGTGAGGAGATATTTTAGAGCAGCATGGTCAGTGTACACAATCACTTTTGATCCCACTAAGTAAGATCTGAACTTGTCAATGGCATAAACCACTGCAAGCAGCTCCTTTTCCGTGGTTGTGTAATTCTTCTGTGCGTCATTCAAAACATGGCTAGCATGGTAAATGACGTGCAGAAGCTTGTTATGCCTCTATCCCAATACCGCTGATGACATGTCACCATGTCATGTTTTTCTATGCTTTTCCATATAAGAAACTGATGATTTGTGCTTAAATATCGCATTCTTTTGTGCTTAAAAGGTATATTTCCTTGATCTTTTAATTTTATAAATCTTGTAGGAAATAAGGAGAAAAATAAGTAAAGAAGCACAAAATAAGAAAAAAAAAAAGAGCTTTGGGGCACAATTTGAGGTTGGAGCACATTTTGGAGCCTTATGCCACGCTTTTAAAAGCGTGGCCCATGACCAAACCAAGGGAAGAAAAGCGTGTCTCACAACAAGGAGCAATGGCATAAAGCTCTTGCCAAGAGCCTAAAGCTCTTGCCAAGAGCTTTGTTTCAAAAGGCAAGGCAAAACTCAAAGCAAAGCTCTTGCCCAAAGCTCTTGCCAAGAGCTTTTTCGGGCTTGCCTCAAGGAAAATGAGCTTGGAGGCAAAAATTTTTGCTAGGTTAAACTTGGGCGCTCACAGCATGACCATGCCTCCTTCAAAGGGCCATAACTTGAGCTACAAATGTCCGATTGATGTGCTTCTAGTTGCGTTGAAAAGCTGACATTTAGAGCTTTCCAACGATATATGGCAATTCATATTTGGCACGAAATTGAGGCATGATGAAAAGGCATCTTTAAGGACCAAAAACAAACAAAAATGAATCAAAGTGGCTTCACCAGGATTCGAAGAGGGAGACCAAGGGAAGCAAGGAAGTAGCGCTCTCCTTGAGAGCTCTAAGCTCTCCTTGAGAGCTTTATCGTGGGTCTCCTCATGAAAATGTAAGAAAAAGGGCTCACAAAATACTTCCATCATGGTTCGAACTTGGAGTTTCTCTCTAAAACAAAGGGGTGCTTCTAATAGAGCTCTTACGGAGAGCTTTGAGCTCTTGGGCTTTGCCCTGGGAGTGTGACCCATGGTCCAAAAATCAAATTAATTCAATCCTGCACCAAAATTTAAAAGCCCATGGACATCACTTCAAGGCACAAGAACAAGTTAGCTTAGGAATTTATTTTTAATTGTAATTTGTTTAGAATTTCATTTTTCATTTTTCATTTTGTGAAAAGCCTATAAAAAGGCATCTGCTTCATTTCTTTAGGGGGCTGGCTCCACAAGAGAGCATTAGGATTTGAGAGCTCTCTCTTAGTTTTCATTTTTGTTTTGAATCTTGCGTTGAGAATTGAAAAAATTCTGTTTTAATCTCACCTTGAGAATTCTCTCTGTTTGCTTGTCTGCATAATTTTAGTGAATTGTGAGTTGAATCAAAGTTCTCTTTATTGCTTTCATCTTCTACTTTTGCAATTATTTTCTACTTCTTCTGCAATTATTCTCTTATTGGATCAAGGAAGTGATTGAGATCTAGACTTATTTTCTAGTCTCATTGAGCTCCTGAGATCTTCAACCTCTCTTTAGATTTAGCAAGTGAGCTCTTAGCTTCCTTTCTGTTTTTATTATTTCATTGAAATTGTTAGTTTCTCTTTGAGAATTCAAAATTGATCTAAGTCTTCTTACTGATTTCCTCTTCTGCTACTTTTACTTTTCTGTAATTTCCTTTCCTGCATTCTGCAATTTTCCATTTCTGTTCACATTGAGCTTGATTTAATTTCCTGCACATTTACATTTTCCTGCAATTTAAATTTCTAGTTGCTTGATCTATTGCTTTCTTTAATTTCCAGCACCCACTCCCCTTTACTTTTCATGCAATTTACTTTTCTTGCAATTTAAGTTTCAGCTATTTTACTTTCTTGTTCTTTAAGTTACTTGCAATTTTACTTTCTGCATCTTTAAGATTCCTGCAGTTTACATTCTATTGGCTACATTTCACCCAATTTCACTTCAATGTTAGCTTGACTAAACTAATCACCCACTAAAGTTGCTTGATCCATCAATCCCTGTGGGATCGACCTCACTCTAAGTGAGTTATTACTACTTGATGCGACCCAGTATACTTGCCGGTTAGATTTGTGTGTTTGGAATTCGTTTTTCCACAAAAACACCATCAACTGCACCAATGGCATGGTCACTGGCATCACACATTAGTTCAAATGGTAATGTCCAGACTGGTGCAGAAATGACTGGTGCTGTGACCAGCTTAGCTTTCCGAGTTTCAAACGCCTGCAGACACTCTGTGTCAAATATAAATGGCGTGTCAGCAGCTAGCAGATTGCTCAGAGGTTTTGCAATTTTTGAAAAATCCTTTATAAACCTCCTATAGAATCCTGCATGCCCCAGAAAGCATCTGATTGCCTTAACATTGGCAGGTGGTGGTAATTTTTCAATTACCTTTACCTTAGCTTGATCCACCTCTATCCCCTTATTTGAAATTTTGTGCCCAAGGACAATTCCTTCAGTCACCATAAAGTGACATTTTTCCCAGTTTAAGACCAGGTTAGTCTCTTGGCACCTTTTCAGAACAAGTGCTAGATGGTCAAGATAGGAGCTGAATGAGTCTCCAAATACTGAGAAGTCATCCATGAAGACTTCCAGAAATTTTTCTACCATATCAGAGAAGATAGAGAGCATGCACTTCTGAAAGGTTGCAGGTGCATTGAACAGACCAAATGGTTTCCTTCTGTAGGCAAATACTATAGAAGGACATGTGAATGCTATTTTCTCTTGGTCCTGAGGATCTACTGCAATTTGGTTGTAACCTGAATAACCATCTAAAAAGCATCTGGTCTATGAATGGTAAAGGAAAATGATCCTTTCTTGTGGCTGTATTGAGTCTTCTATAGTCAATACACATATGCCACCCTGTAACTGTTCTTGTAGGAACCAGTTCATTTTTTTCATTATGAACCACTGTCATGCTTCCCTTCTTGGGGACAACTTGGACAGGGCTCACCCAAGGGCTATCAGAAATAGGATAAATAATTCCAGCCTCTAGTAGCTTAGTGACCTCTTTCTGCACTACCTCTTTCATGGATGGATTCAGCAACCTCTGTGGTTGAACCACTGGCTTAGCATCATCCTCCAATAGGATCTTGTGCATGCATCTGGCTGGGCTAATGCCCTTAAGATCACTTATGGACCACCCAAGAGCTGTCTTGTGTGTCCTTAGCACCTGAATTAATGATTTCTCTTCCTGTGGTTCTAAAGTAGAGCTGATGATCATAGGAAAAGTGTCATCTTCTCCCAAAAATGCATATTTCAGGGATCGTGGTAGTGGTTTGAGCTCGGGTTTAGGAAGCTTCTCCTCTTCCTGATGAGTTTTCAGAGGTTCTTATGTTTTCTCTGGTTCCTCCAGACCAGGCTGAACATCTTTAAAAATATCCTCTAGCTCTGATTCGAGACTCTTAGTCATATTGACCTCTTCCACCAGGGAGTCAATAATATCAGCGCTCATGCAGTCTTTTGATGTGTCTGGATGCTGCATAGCTTTGACAGCATTCAACTTAAACTCATCCTCATTGACTCTCAGGGTTATCTCCCCTTTTTGGACGTCAATGAGGGTTCGTCCAGTTGCTAGGAAAGGTCTTCCTAGAATAAGAGTTGCACTCTTGTGCTCCTCCATTTCCAGCACTACAAAGTCAGTGGGAAAGGCAAATGGCCCAACCTTGACAATCATGTCCTCAATTATGCCTGATGGAATCTTAATGGAGCCATCAGCAAGTTGGAGGCATATCCGGGTTAGTTTAACTTCATCAGTCAAACCAAGCTTTTTGATAGTGGATGCAGGTATTAGGTTGATACTTGCCCCAAGATCAGATAGAGCTGTCTTGGTACAAGCATCCTCTAATGTGCATGGTATCATAAAGCTTCCGGGATCTTTATGCTTCTCTGGTAAGCTTTCTAGGATGACTGCATTACATTCTTCAGTGAGGAAGACTTTTTTAGTTTCTCTCCAATCCTTCTTATGACTTAAGATCTCTTTCATGAACTTAGCATAAGATGGTATTTGCTCAAGTGCCTTTGCAAACGGAATCTTTATTTCAAGAGTCCTGAGATAGTCTGCAAAGTGGGAAAATTGCTTATCCTGTTCCGCTTGGCGGAGTTTCTGAGGATAAGGCATATTGGCTTTATATTCTTCAACCTTAGTTGCTGCAGGTTTATTTCCTACAGAAGGGGTTGGAGAAGCCTGCTTAAGGGGGTTGTTATCAGCACTTGCAGCTGTCTGATCCCTTATTGGCGTTTGAACGCCAGAATTTGGTGCTTTTTGGGCGTTTAACGCCAGATTGCCACCCTTTTCTGGTGTTTGAATGCCAGATTTGGCTACCCATTGGGCGTTTAACGCCAATTTTCCCCCTTTTCTGGCGTTTGAACGTCAGAATTATTCCTCTCTGGGCTCTTACTGTATTCAGAGGGAATTTGGGCAATGGCTTGGTCATCCTCTTTCAGTTGTTCCTTTCTTGGCTTTCTGCTCCCTTGAGTTGAGACATTCAATGTCTTCCCACTCCTTAATTGAACAGCTTGGCATTCTTCTGTTATCTGTTTAGATAACTGCTGTCTTGTCTGATTTAATTGTTTTTCCATATTCTGGTTAGCATCTTTGGTTTCTTGCAGCATCTCTTTAAATTCTGCTAACTATTTTGTTATAGAAAATAGTTGCTGATTGAGTTCAACAATTTGTTCTAGAGGACTAAGTTCAGTGGATATTGCCTGAGCCTCTTCATTCATGGAGGACTCACTACTTAAGTACATGTGCTGATTTCTAGCAACTGTATCAATGAGCTCTTGAGCCTCTTCAATTGTCTTTCTCATGTGTATAGATCCACTAGCTGAGTGGTCTAGAGACATCTGGGCCTTTTCTGTAAGCCCATAGTAAAAGATGTCTAACTGCACCCATTCTGAAAACATTTTAGAAGGGTATTTCCTTAGCATCTCTCTGTACCTCTCCCAGGCATTATAAAGAGATTCATTATCCTCTTGTTTAAAGTCTTGGATGTCCAGCCTTAGTCGTGTCATCCTTTTTGGAGGGAAATATTGATTCAGGAATTTGTCTGATAACTGTTTCTATTTTCTTATGCTTGCTGTGGGTTGATTATTTAACAACTTCTTAGCCTGATCTTTTACAGCAAATGGAAACAGTAATAATCTGTAGACATCCTAATCTACTTCCTTATCACGTATTGTGTCAGTAATTTGTAAGAATTGTACCAGAAACTCAGTAGGTTCTTTCTGTGGAAGACTGGAATACTGGCAATTTTGCTACACCATGATAATGAGATGAGAGTTTAGCTCAAAATTGCTGGCTCTTATGGGGGTATACAGATACTACTCCCATATGCAGCAGTAGCGAGATTAGCATATGACCCCAGAGTCCTTCTGGACTGTTCATTTCCACTTAAGTCCATGATGGTGAAAGGGAGATGATGTGGATTGTAAATAAAGTATATTTTTTTTTTATTTAATTTAATTAAGGATAAACCGAATAAAATTGAAATAAGATAAAATAAAATAATTGGAAAATGGAATA
>NC_029792.2:68674185-68743900 GCF_000816755.2 Arachis ipaensis
AAAAGAAAAAAAATTAAAATAAATAAATAAATAAAAATTTGAATACTAAATGGCTAATTAATTAAAAGGATTTGAAAAATTTTGGATATGATTTTTGAAAATTGAAGAGAGAGAAAATGGTTAAGGAGTTTTGAAAAGATATGTCTTAAAATTAAAGATACTTGTAAAAATAAATAAATAAAAGAAAAGATTTGAAAAAGATGTGATTGTAAAATTTGAATATTGAAACTTTCTCAACAAAGAAACACCAAACTTAAAATTTTTCAATCAAAATAATAAAATAGTACAAGTAATTCGAAAATTATGAATAAGAAAAGAAAAAGATTTTGAAAAATTTTATAAAAGATTTTAAAAAAAAATTGAAAAAGATTTAAAAAGATAGATTTTAAAATTAAAATTTTAACTTAACTAACAAGAAACTACCAAATTTTAAAAATTTTGACTAAGTCAACCTAAGGAGTTCGAAATTGATGAGTAAATAAAGGAAAAGATATTTTTATTTAATTTTTTTGAATTTAATGAGGAAAGAGAAAAATAATAAAATGACACCAAACTTAGAATTTTTTTAGATCAAAACAAAGAAAACAAACAAGAAAACTTTGAATGTCAAGATGAACACCAAGAACACTTTGAATATCAAGATGAACACCAAGAACAAATTTTGGAAATTTTTAAGAAAATAAAAACACAAAGGACACCAAACTTAAAAATTTTTATACTCTGGACACTAATAATTCGAAAATGAATAAAATAAACAGCAACAAACACCAAACAAGAAATTTTAAAGATTAAATAAGGAAAATTATCAAGAACAATTTGAAGATCAAGAAAGAACTAAGAACATGTAATTAAAAAAATGAGTAAAATTAAAAACATGCAATTAACACCAAACTTATAACATGAAACTAAACTTAAACAGAAAACTCAATTTTTAGTTTATTGGTTTTATCTATTTATTAAAGGTTTTCGAAAAAAAATCTAGAAAAAGAAAACAAGGATTTTAAAATTTCAACAAAAAAAATAATTGAAGACACAATTTTAGTGACTCTAAACCAAAAAGATAAATTTTTCTAATCTAAGCAACAAAATAAACCGTCAGTTGTCCAAACTCGAACAATCCCCGGCAACGACGCCAAAAACTTGGTGGAGGAAATTGTGATTACACTTTTCACAACTCCGTACAACTAACCAGCAAGTGCACTGGGTCATCCAAGTAATACCTTACGTGAGTAAGGGTCAATCCCATGGAGATTGTCGGCTTGAAGCAAGCAATGGTTATCTTGTAAATCTTAGTCAGGAGATTAATGATAAAGATGATTTTGTTTATGAAAAATAAATAACATGAAATAAATGGTACTTGTGATTCGGTAGTGAGAAATAGGTTGAGGTTCCGGAGATGCTCTGTCATCTGAATCTCTACTTCCATACTGTCTTCTTCTCCAAACACGCATGGTTTCCTTCAATGGCAAGCTGTATGATCCTCTCGGATGAAAACTACCAGGTATGATCTCTGCATGGCTAATCAACTGTCGGATTTCTCGTCTTGGATGAAAAATACCATGTACAGATACCGCACGGCTAATCATCTGTCGGTTCTTACTAGCGTCAGAATAGGACCCTTATCCTTTTGCACACTGTCATTGCGCCCAATATTCGTGAGTTTGAAGCTCATCACAGTCATCCCTTCCAAGATCCTACTCGGAATACCACAGACAAGGTTTAAACTTTCTTGATCCCAGGAATGCTGCCAATTGGTTCTAGCCTCTACCACAAAGGTTCTAATCTCACAGACTCGGTCCGTGGATCAGAGACCCAAGAGATACGCACTCAAGCTGTTGCCCAATGACTACGTTGAGTCAGATAGAATGGGAGTGGTTGTCAGGCACGCGTTCATAGAATTGAGAGTAATGATGAGTGTCACGGATCATCAGATTCTCTATATTGAAGTACGAATGAATATCTTAGAATAGAATCAAGCGTGATTGAATAGAAAACAGTAGTAATTGCATTAATCCATTAAAACACAGCAGAGCTCCTCACCCCCACCTATGGGGTTTAGAGACTCATGCCGTAGAATATACAATATGAAGTGTAAAATGTCATAAGGTGTAAACTGAATCTCTAAAAGTAGTTTTTATACTAGACTAGTAGCTCAGGTTTACAGAAAATGAGTAACTAAGTGCAGATAGTGCAGAAATCCACTTCCGGGACCCACTTGGTGAGTGTTTTGGCTGTGCTTTTAAGCTTTCACGTGCATATGCCTAAAGTTGGAGTTAAACGCCACCCTGGGTGTCAAAATGGGCGTTTAACGCCAAGAAATGTGCCAGTTCTGGCGTTTTATGCCAGAAAGTTTTTGGCTGTCTTTCAATGGCAGTATGGACTATTATATATTGCTGGAAAGCCCAAGATGTCTACTTTCCAACGCAATTGAGAGTGCACCAATTGGGCTTCTGTAGCTCCAAAAAATCCACTTTGAGTGCAGGAGGGTCAGAATCCAACAGCATCTGCAGTTCTTTCTCAGCCTCTGAATCAGATTTTTGCTCAGGTCCCTCATTTTCAGCCAGAAAATACCTGAAATTATAGAAAAACCCACAAACTCATAGTAAAGTCCAGAAATGTGATTTTTGAATAAAAACTAATGAAAATATAATAAAAAGTAACTAAATCATACTAAAAACTATGTAAAAACAATGCCAAAAAGGGTATAAATTATCCGCTCATCACCGCCCCAAAGATAGGCGACGCGCACGCGTGACCTGGAGAAAATTCAATCCATGCGTATGCATGGACGACACGTACGCGTGACTTTGCCACGTGCTGGACATATCAGAAATCCCTGGGGGCAATTTTTGGGCTGCTTCTGACCCAGTTTTCCCCCTAGAAAACACAGATTAGAGGCTATAAAGCGGGAAAATCAATTCATTCAATCATAGAACTTTCATATTGATAAATTTAGGTTTTAGATGTAATTTCTAGAGAGATAGGCTCTCTCCTCTCTCTAGGTTTTAGGATTTAGGATTTCTCTTAGTTTTAGGATTACTTCTTCCCCATTCTAGGTTCAATGTTCCTTTAATTTAGTTTCTCTTCTACTTTTATTTATTCTAGTACTTTGGTTTATCTCTTGTTAATTACTTATTTTCCCAATTTTGTTTATGAACTCTTCATGTTAGATTTGAATTCCTATTTAATGCAATTTGAGGTATTTCAGATTTATGATTGTTTCTTCTATTTATGTTATTAATGCTTTCAATATTTAGATTTTTCTCCCTTTGCTTTGGTTGAGTAATTAGTGACACTTGAGTTATCAAACTCCTTGTTGATTGAAAATTGGAATTTGCTGATTGATTTGGATCCCTCTAAAGCTAGTGTTTCCATAGGAGTTGACTAGGACTTGAGGAATCCCATTGATTGGTCCACTTGACTTTCCTTTATTTAGTAAGGGTTAACTAAGTGGGAGTAATGAACAATTCTCATCACAATTGATAAGGATAACTATGATGGGATTTCCAATTCTCATACCTTGCAATGGTTTTCATTATTATTAATTCACTTTCTTGCCAATTTATTTCCTTGTTTCCTATTTCAAAAACCCAAAAAGATACTTTTCCATAACCAATAATAAATCATACTTCCCTGCAATTCCTTGAAAGACGACTCGAGGTTTAAATACTTCGGTTATAAATTTTATTGGGTTTGCTTTAGTGACAAAAAAGTTTTCGTACGAAAGGATTCTTTGTTGGTTTCGAAACTATACTAGCAACGAGACTTTATTGTGAATTCTTTACAGCAAAAATCAGTTCGTTCAATGCTTCATCTTAAGTGTGGGGAGGTCACCATCGTAGCCATCGGTGGATTTGGTGAACATTTTCGGACACTATCACTTAGTTCATCTTATTTTGCTTTATTTTGCACTATTTTAGGATTATTGTATATATTTGCTATTGTGGATTCTTTATTTTGGTTGTTGTACACTTTTATTGTATAGATTGCATTTTAGCCTTGTGGTTGTGATTTGAAAATTGTTTTGAATTGTTGAAAATCTAGTTAAACCCTTTGCGCATAAATGAATTTGTTTTGATTGAAAAAGAGGGTAAACTATGGAATTTTAAAATTTCTCAATCACAACATTGCATTTGCATTTAGAATAAGCCTAGTCAAAACAAGGAGATCTTTCCAAAAAAAATTATCTATAGGGCACCACCCTAATTGATTGGAAAATTTTTGTTGAACTTGCATGGATTTATACCTTTGTGGATCATGTTTTGAGCTAAGAACACAAGCTTGTGAGTTTTGAGCCTATTGTGTGGTTACATCTCATAACCACTTATTTTCCTTCTTGTGTGAAATTGTTCTTTTTCTATGATTGTGATCCTTGATTTGTTTAATTCTTTATGTCCAATTATTCTTTGTATTCATGCATTTATATGATTGAGGCCATTATTTCATTAGCTCACTTACCCAAATAGCCTACCTTTTACTCTCCATTGTCAACCAATTTTGAGCCTATGCTTAATCCAACTGTTCTTTATTCTAGCACATTACAAGCCTAAAGCGAAAAAACAATAAAGTCCCTTGTTTGGATCTTTATTCTAGCACACTCATGTATTGATCAAATGTATAGACCTTATGCATTGATGTTCTTGTATGTAGCTTGAAAGAAAGAAAGAAAAAATGAAAAAAAAAACAAAAGAAAAAGAAAAAGAAAAGAAAAGAAAAAAATAGAAAAAGAAAGAATAAAAGAAGAAAAACAATAAAAAGGGGACAAAATGCTCCAAAGTAAAGTCCAATAAGAGTCAATGCATAAGTGTTGGAAAAATCAAAAGAAATGCATGAGTATGTGAAAAATGAAGGATGGGTAGCTACGTTAGAACTTAATTGTATAGGTTATTACATAGGTTAGGTGGGAAAGTTTGGGCTAATCAAAGATTCAAATTCTAGTCCACTTGTCCATATATGATCTTATCTTAACCCTAGCCCCATTACGACCCTATGAAAAGACCTCATAAAGAAGGTATACATGCATTGAATAAGTGTTGATTGTTAGATGAAGAACAAATTTTGGAAAGCATGATTAGGGGAGAATTGAGTGAATCAACCCCTAAACACTTGAGTGAATAGAGCGGATATACATCCGGTGAGGGTTCGATCGCTCAATTACATGTATTCATCAATATCATCTATATTCATGCAAGCTTGTAAATCCTTTTTGATAATTCAATTCAATTGTGGGTTGGATTTTGATTTTCATTACTCTAGCCCTTATGCTTATATATGTTCTCTTGGAAATTGAATTGTTTTGACCAAGCATTTGCATTCATATAGTTAGTTGCATTTAGGTAGTTTAGTTGCATTGAATAAATGTCATACCCTTTGCTTCATCCTTGGTTTAACATGAGGACATGCTAAGGTTTAAGTGTGGGGAGGTTGATAAACTCCCTTTTTAGGGTTTATCTTGTGTTGAATCTAGAGCATTTTGATAACCTTTCCTCACATTTATTCAATGAAATAGCATGAATTTTTTATTATCTCCTTATTTGTGCTTAGATGTAAAAACATGTTTTTTAGACCTTTAATTTGATGATTTTTTATCTTCCTTTGATTCTACTAGATGCCTTGATGTGTTTGCCAGTGATTTCAGATTGAAAAGGGCTAGGAAATGATCAAAGGAGTGGAAGGAAAGCATACAAAGTGGAGAAATCATGAAAAGCAAAAGATTTGGAAAAGCCCATGGGCGCGCGCGCGCACTATACGCCTACGCGCGGATTGCAAAATGCTCCAGGGACGCGTACGCGCATTGTGCACATACGCGCCGAAGGGCGCACGCGATTTTTAAAGAAGAACTCGTGCCTGGCAATTTAGGAGGGTTTCTGGCCCTATTTGGAGCTGATTTTTTGGCTGGAAAAGGCTAAATAGACCAAGGAATGAAGGGGGATGAGGGGACTCCATCACACAACACACTTTAGATCTAGTTTTAGTTAGTTTTTAGAGAGAGAAGCTCTCCCTTCTCTCTAGAATTAGGATTAGGATTAGGTTTAGTTCTTAGATCTAGGTTTTAATTCATTATTTCATCTACTTTGTTGTTACATTCATCATTCTTCTATTGTTTGTTATAATTTCTTCTACTTTGTTCCTATGCTTTGTTGTGGATCTACTTTTGTTCATTCTATTTTCTTCTAATGCAATTTGAGGTAATTCATGTAGATCTTGTTTTCTTTTATTGTTGTTATTAATTCCTTGCAATAATTGTTGTTAGATTCTATTCTTGTTGTCAATTTACTATGTTTTCCTTTTTTGCCTTCAAAGTGTTTGATGAAATGCTTGGAAGGATGTTAGAGTAGAATTTTATGCTCTTGGCTTGGGAAGGTAACTTAAGAACTCTTGAGTTGCTAATGTCCAAGTAATTGATGATTGGGAACCATTGACTCTAGTTCTCACTAATTCAATTAGTGGAGAGTTAGGACTTATGGAATTGGATTGATATAGCTCACTTGACTTTCCTTTACTATTAGTTAGAGGATGACTTAGTTGGATTGATCCTTGCCAATTCTCATTTTGTGGTTAGTGATAGGGATAGAGATCCTTGACCACCAACCCTTGCCAAGACAGCTTTATCATTTACATTTCCATTGTCATTTACTTTTCTTGTTCCTTAATCAAAACCCAAAATATACAAATCATAACCAATAACAAGAATACTACCATACAATTCCTTTGAGAGACGACCTGAGGTTCCAATACTTCGGTTTATAAATTTAGGGGTTTGTACTTGTGACAAACAATCGTTTGTATAAAAGGATCACTGTTTGGTTTAGAAACTATACTTGCAACGAAAATTTATTGTGAATTCTAAACCATCAAAAATCCGTTCATCAGTGGACATCCACCTCATTCCCCATCATAATGCAGTGAATCATCACAGTTCTTTTAATAGTGACTTCAGACCGATTGCTAGTGGGGAGTATCGAGTGCCCAATGAAGTCCAGCCAACCCCTAGCAACTTGTTTGAGGTCCACTCTTCTCAGTTGGTTTGGTTTGCCTTTTGTGTCATTGATCCATTGAGCTCCAAGTAGACATATATCCTTTAGGACCTGATCCAGCTTTGGATTGGCTTGTACCCTCCTATTAAAGGATTTTGGATCATCTCTTTGTGGGGGTAATTTAAAGATCTTTCTCACTTTGTCAATATGAAAATAGAGAGCCTTTCCCTGGACCACGGTACGGAATGTATGGAATCCTTGTCCATTGATAAACCACTATTTTATGATTTATATTGTGTTTAATTGAGTGGTTTTTATCAAGCCATTACCTACTTATTCATATGAATTGCATGATTTTATAATTCCTTCCTAGTATTGTTTATGGTTGAAAACTTGCTTCCTAGAAACTTTTAATTAGTATATATAATTCTCCTTTATACCATTCGATGTCGTGATCCGTGTGTTAAGTGTTTCAGGCTTCATAGGGCAGGAATGGCTCAGAGAATAGAGAGGAAGCTTGCAAAAATGGAAGGAACACAAGAAACTAAGGAGATGACCAGCGAACACTGACGCGAGCGTGTGCCTCATGCGAACGCGTGGAATGAAGAAAATCACAGCGACGCGAGCGCGTGCCTGACGTGAACACGTGGATTGAAGTCTGCACGAATGACGCGAACGCGTGGACGACGCGAATGTGTGACAAGGAAATAGCTGAATGATGTGAATGCGTGGACGCGTCGCGTGACCTGCGCGATCTGCAGAAATAATAGAATACGCTGGGGATAATTTCGGGCCGCATTTTAACCCAGTTTTTGGCTCAGAAACATAGATTAAAGCCAGGAAACATGAAGAGACTCAGGGAGGCATCCATACACATTGAGATACATTGATATTAGGATTACTTTTAGTTTTAGATCTGAATCTAGATTCGCTTTACATTGATAGTTTATGTTTTTGCTTTGGATTTTGGATGTTGAAGAATCATCCCCTCTATTGATGTTACTACTTTAGTTTGTTTCCTTATTCCTTTACTCTTTTCAGTTATTCATCGACCCTATTCAGATAAGTATGTTGCATTTTGAATTTATTAATATATAGAGTTACCTTTACTTTTAATTAATTATTAATTCTCTATTTTATTTTAATTAATTTATTATGTCTTCTTATATTTTTATGAGTATTCAATCCATGTCAATGGAGTAGTTTTTCTACTTGACATGGGGGTTGATTAAGAGGAGACACTTGAGTTGGAAAGCTTAAGTGTCGGTTAAATTGAACGTTGTTGGCTAGTTCTGTATTTACTAACGCTAGACCTTCCTAAGGGAGAGGACTAGGATTTGCGAATAAGGGTTAGCTTAATCACTTGAATTTCCTTTATTTAGTAAGGGTTAACTAAGTGAAAACAATAACCTTTTTAATACTACACTTAAGAGATCCCAACAAGGATAGAACTTCCAATTAATCATTCCCCCAGTCAAGGCCTTTTATTTAGAATATCAATAATTATTCTTAGTTTATTTTTATTGTTCTAATTTATAATTATTCAATTGCTCATCATTTTCCTACAACTCGTTGGGAGACGACCTGGGATTCATACTCCCAGTATTTTTAATTCTAATTTTTGTGACAATCCTTTTTAAATTGATAAGCGGATTTTAGCTGGTTAAGAACTGTACTTGCAACGCATTTCATTTATTAATTTCTTAGCTAAGAGGATTACTCTCCAGGAAGCTGGAGCACTGCAGCCTTATCAAGTGCATCATCCAACTCTGGCTGCAGATTTTGAACTAAAAACTGCACTAATCAACTTGATGCCCAAGTTTCATGGCTTACCTACTCAGGAGCCTATCAAGCACCTAAAGGATTTTCAGACAGCCTGTTCTACTGTTAGGCGTAATGGTGCAGATAAAACTTCTATTCTGTTAACCGCCTTCCCATTTTCTCTTAAGGGAAAGGCGAGGGAGTGGTACTACTCCCAACCTGAAGCAACTGTTAACAACTGGGATACGCTCAGGAGAGAATTTTTGGAAAAATACTTTCCAACTGAAGTCACAGATAGACTGAGGAAAGAGATCTCCTGCATTGTTTAAGGAGAATCAAAAACTCTTTATGAGTATTGGGAGTGCTTTAAGAACCTTCTAGACGTATGCCCCCATCACATGATTGATAGACTGGTGTTGATCAGCTACTTCACACAAGGCATGAAGCCTCAGGATAAAACTACACTGGATGGTGCTAGTAATGGTTTTATGAAAAAGTACAAGACCGCAGATGAAGCATGGCAACTGATCAGCGATTTAGCTGAGCCAAAATATTCGCTCCCTTGCTCGAACCCTTAGCTTTACATATTACTTTCTTCTTTTTTTTTTAGGATGGCCACCAAGAAAGGTAAGGAGAAAGCTACTCCCAAACCACCGGCAAGGAGAGGAATGAAAAGAACATTAGTGGCAGAGCCATCTTCAACAGCGGTGAAACCCTCAACAAAATGAATCAAGAGGATCATCAAGGTCGATGAAAAAGAGAAAGCTTTTCCAGCAAAGGACACTGCGCGGTTCACTAACCGCTACTGTGAGCAGATGTTCCCTATCCTGGCTGAAAGGAATTATAACAATGAGTATCTTCTTATCCTCCCGACCAATATTGCTGAAATTGTTGAGCCCCGCATTGAGATAAGACAATGGAGATTCCTACGGAGACAGCCACGGTAGGTTAATCTTTCATGGGTAGTAAAATTTTACTCCAATTTTCACATACCGACCATGCAATCTGTCTATGTCCGTCAGAAGCAAGTCCCTATAACAGAAGAAGCCATTCAGCGAGCTTTAGATCTTTCCCTTGCTCCAGAAGGATTGGACGCATTTCAAGAAGCCTCACTCAAGCGCCAGACATACCAATTTGACTGGGACGCCGTTCTCAGAGTTATCGCACAACCTGGCAGCATATGGATCTACGGATACCATCGATCCCGACCTAAGGGAATCTTGGCTTTAGCACTCACCTTGGAGGCTTGAGTATGGGCACAGATCATGTCCCATTACATCTTTTCGAGCACTCATGAGTTGTCCTTCACTGCAGACATGGCTATTTTACTCTGGTGTATCCTTACAGACCAGCACTTCAATTTACCAAGACACATTCGGCATGCTATGGGACATGTACAGATTGCGGGCAACTTACCTTTCCCCGCCTTGGTTTCAAATCTAGTCTCATCAGCTGGAGTCTCCTATAGAGCTGGAGACACCAAGGCCATGATTCCACGAGATGATCAATATGTCCCTAACGGGAAGTATATCAGACCTCCAGCAGCCACTATCAACTGGAGCACAGAACCAGCAGAATATATTCCTTCTTCTTCCACATCACAAGCACCTTCAACAAACCAACTGCTCCATCAGATACTTGAGAGGCTAGACCGGCTTGACCGGAAAGGAAAGCAAAGAGAGCGCCGTAACAAGCGCAGATTTACATACCTCAAAGAGCTACTTGTTGATAACCACCTACCTAAAGAAGACCCAGACACCCCAGACTCCAGTTTATTTACCAGCATAGGGAGCCATGACGGTCCCGATGGTAGAAATGCTGCTACCAGCTCCCCTTTGTTCCTGACAGATGGCACCGAGGACGGTGCAAAGCTTTAAGTGTGGGGAGGTCGGTCAGTACCTAACTTCCGGAGGTAATTTATTTTCCTTAAAACACCAATAAAATTGGATATTTAGTTAATTTCTCTTTTGTTTAGGATAGGATAAATTGCATAGTAATAGGTTAATTGCATGCATGTTCTACTTGATTGAAAAATATTAAGTTTCTTTTAAGACCCTATTTTTAAAAAATTTCACTAATTTAAATCAAAATTTTTGTGCTAAAATTGTTAGAAGTTGTATTTAGAACATAGTTAAAAAGCTAAGAACACACAACCTGTAAAACTTGAGCCTAATAACATGGTTATATTTTTTAACCATAAATATTATTCTTGTGTGTTTACTTCTCTATGATTGTAATCTTTATTTTGTTCTATCCTATATGTCCAATATTTAATGTGTTATATGCATGCATATAATTGAGGCCATTACTTGTTTAGCTCACTTATCCCAAATAAGCCTACCCTTTCAAACATCTTTGTTAGCTACTTTGAGCCTTTTAAATCCCATTTGTTCTATATTTTACCACATTACTAGCCTTAAGCGGAAAAATAATTAAACACCCCAAATTGAATCTTTGGTCAGCTTAAGATAGAAATTGTGTGTCAATTGAGTATAGAAAGATTGTGGGAACAAGGGTTAATAAGGGAACGTGTCATGATAAAATAATGGGAATTTGGGTATCTACTCATGTGAAACTAGAGAAATTGAAAATCTATGTGCATTGATAATGATATGTTTATTTCTATGCTGAAAAAAAAATCCAAAAATATTCATTACATAAATAAATAAATAAGAGGACAAAATTATCCCAATTATAAGTAAAGATAAGCTCCATGGTCAATGCATATGTGATAAAAGTTAAAACAAAAGTTGATACATGAGTATATAATGCAAAAGTGAAAATTTTGGGTAGCTAGTCATAATTCTAGAGTTATATAGAGTCTATGTATGTTAGGTGAGAGCTTAGGTTAGTCAAAGATTCAATTTATAGCTCACTTAGCCATATATATACCCTTACCCTTACCTTAGCCCCATTACAACCTTGAAAAGACCTCATGATGTTTGCATTGGGACATTAAATATTGTTGATTGGTTAGGTGAGGAACAAAATTTAGAAAGCATGATTAGAAAAGAGTAGAGTGATTACCCTATCACTTGAGTGACTAGAGTGCATATACACCATCAGTGAGGGTTCAATGTTTAATTCTATGTTTCTTGTTTTCATGAGCTGTCTTCTTACAATTTTACTTGTCTTTTATTGTATAATTTGAATTAGTGAAATCCAATTTATGTTTTTCTTGAAGAGCTTATTTACTTTTAACCAAGTAGACAAGAATCATATAGTTGCATTCATATATATAGATTGCATAGCATTACATGAGTCTTACATTTCCTTACTCATTTATTTTATCTCCTTAAACTAAGCATGAGGACATGCTAATGTTTAAGTGTGGGGAGGTTGATAAACCACTATTTTATGATTTATATTGTGTTTAATTGAGTGGTTTTTATCAAGCCATTACCTACTTATTCATATGAATTGCATGATTTTATAATTCCTTCCTAGTATTGTTTATGGTTGAAAACTTGCTTCCTAGAAATCTTTAATTAGTATATTTTCATTCTCCTTTATACCATTCGATGCCGTGATCCGTGTGTTAAGTGTTTCAGGCTTCATAGGGCAGGAATGGCTCAGAGAATAGAGAGAAAGCTTGCAAAAATAGAAGAAACACAAGAAACTAAGGAGATGACCAGCGAACACTGACGCGAGTGCGTCCCTCATGCGAACGCGCAGAAAGAAGAAAATCGCAGCGATGTGAGCGCGTGCCTGATATGAACGCGTGGATTGAAGTCTGCACGAATGACGCGAACGCGTGGACGACGCGAACGCGTGACAAGAAAAATAGCTGAATGACGCGAACGCGTGGACGACGCGAACGCGTGGACGACGCGTACGTGTGACCTGCGCGATCTGCAGAAATAACAGAATACGCTGGGGACAATTTCGGGCCACGTTTTAACCCAGTTTTTGGCCCAGAAACACAGATTAAAAACAAGGAACATGAAGAGACTCAGGGAGGCATCCATACACATTGAGATGCATTGATATTAGGACTTCTTTTAGTTTTAGATCTGAATCTAGATTCGCTTTACATTGATAGTTTATGTTTTTGCTTTGGATTTTGGATGTTGAAGAATCAACACCTCCGTTGAAGTTACTACTTTAGTTTATTTCCTTATTCCTTTACTCTTTTCAGTTATTCATTCACCCTATTCAGATAAGTATGTTGCATTTTAAATTTATTAATATATAGAGTTACCTTTACTTTTAATTAATTATTAATTCTCTTATTTTATTTTAATTAATTTATTATGTTTTCTTATATTTTTATGAGTATTCAATCCATGTCAATGGAGTAGTTTTTCTACTTGACATGGGAGTTGATTAAGAGGAGACACTTGAGTTGGAAGGCTTAAGTGTCGGTTAAATTGAACATTGTTGGCTAGTTCTCTATTTACTAACGCTAGACCTTCCTAAGGGAGAGGACTAGGATTTGCGAATAAGGGTTAGCTTAATCACTTGACTTTCCTTTATTTAGTAAGGGTTAACTAATTGAAAACAATAACCTTTTTAATACTACACTTAAGAGATCCCAACAAGGATAGAACTTCCAATTAGTTAGTCCCCCAGTCAAGGCCTTTTATTTAGAATATCAATAATTATTCTTAGTTTATTTTTATTGTTCTAATTTATAATTATTCAATTGCTCATCATTATTCAACTCTCAAAACTCTTGGAAAAAAGCTAAGAATGTAAAAATCTAAATTAAAATCATAAATATGAAATACCTCGAATTGTATTGAATAAGAAAATGAATTCTAACATGGAGTTTGTAAACCAAATTGTCAACATAAAGTAATCAACAAGGAAAATAAATAAACTAGAAAGCTAGAACAAATAAAAGTAGAAGAGAAAATAAAGTAAAGGAACATTGAACCTAGAATTGAGAAGAAATAAACTTAAAAATAAGAGAAATTCTAAAACCTAGAGAGAGGAGAGAGCCTTTCTCTCTAGAAACTACATGTAAAACCTAAAATTATGAATAATGAGAAATTGCCCCCAGCGACTTCTGAATGTTAGCTCTCCAAAGCATTTGGAACCGCCTCATTTGGACCTGTGTAGCTCAAGTTATGGTTAGTTAAGTACAAAGAGGTCAGGCTGGACAGCTTAGCAATTCCTTCAGTTTCTTGTATTCCTTCCACTTTTACATGCTTCCTTTCCATCATCTAAGTCATTCCTACCCTATAAACCCTGAAATCACTTAACACACATATCAAGGCATCGAATGGTAATAAGAAAGGATTAAAATTAGTAAAATTTAAGACCAAAGAAGCATGTTTTCAATCATAGCACAAAATTAGGAAAGAAAATGTAAAACCATGAAATTAGTATGAATTAGTGTGCAAAGACTTGATAAAAACCACTCAATTGAGCACAAGATAAACCATACAATAGTGGTTTATCAGGGACTCCGAACCTTGTAATAATGTTCCTGTATAGAAATTTCTGACTTCTTTGAGCGGTGGCATTAGCTAGGGGCTCTGCCTTAATCCATTTTGTGAAATAGTCTACCCCTACAATGAGGAACTTGACTTATCCTGATCCCTGGGGAAAGGGTCTGAGGAGGTCGAGCCCCCACTTTGCAAACAGCCAAGGTGATGTTACACTGATGAGCCCTTCTGGTGGAGCAATGTGGAAGTTAGCATGCTTCTGACATGGTGGGCATGTCTTGACGAACTCTGTCGCTTCTTTTTGTAAGGTCAGCCAGAAGAATCCAGCTCGGAGTACCTTTTTGGAGAGAGCTCGTGCCCCGAAATGGTTGTCACACATACCACTATGTATTTCTTCTAGAACTTCCTTTGTGTTGGAGGTCGGCACACACTTTAGGAGGGGTGTTGAAATCCCTCTCCTATATAAGATGTTGCCTACTATGGTGTAGTGCTGTGCTTCTCATACTAGTCTTTTTGGCTCCTTTTTGTCTGTGCGGAGTGTCTTCGTCTTGAGGTAGTTGATTATAGGGGTCATCCACCCTTGATCCTGACCTAATATGGTCTTGACCTTTTCTTCCTCTGAGATTTATGGGCTTTGAAGTGTTTCTTGGATGAGGCTTCTATTATTGCCCCCTGGTTTGGTGCTGGCTAGTTTTGAGAGTGCATCAGCTCGAGCATTCTGTTCCCGAGGTATATGTTGGACCTCATATTCCCCGAGTTGTCTGAGCTGTTCTCTGGTCTTGTCCAGATATTTTTTCATGGTGGGATCCTTAGCTTGGTAGCTCCCTTCTATTTGTGAGGTAACTACTTGTGAATCGCTGAAGATGGTGAGTTTTTGAACTCCTACCTCCTTAGCCAACCTCAAACCAGCCAGTAATGCCTCGTATTCAGCTTGATTATTTGAAGCAGGGAATTCAAACTTTAGTGAGAGTTCGATTTGGGTTCTCTGCGCTTTCTATTATCACACCTATGCCACTCTCAGTTTTGTTTGAAGAATCGTCCACGTATAGATTCCATTATGTGGGAGTTCTCGGAGTATCAGTGTACTCAGCAATGAAGTCAGCCAGATACTGTGATTTGATGGTTGTCCAAGCTTCATATTGAAGATCGAATTCGAACAACTCGACTACCCACTGCAGGATTCTTCCATCTAAATCTGTCTTCTGTAGGATGCCTTTTATGGGCTGGCTGGTCCAAACCTTGATAGTGTGCGCTTGAAAGTATGGGCGAAGTCGTCGAGAAGTGAGTATGAGAGCGTAGGCGAACTTTTCTATCTTTTGATAGTTTAGCTCGGCCCCTTGTAGAGCTTTGCTGATGAAGTAGATGGGTTGTTGCCCACTTTTGTCCTCTCTGACTAGTGCTGAGGCTATTACCCGATTTCCTACTGTGAGGTATAATATGAGTGCCTCTCCCTCCCGTGGTCGGGTAAGGATGGGTGGTTGCCCCAAGAATTTTTTGAAATCGTGGAAGGCTTGCTCATACTCTGTTGTGCATTCAAACCTCTTTCCTTTCCTTAATGTGGCCGAACTCTTTAAAGAAGAGGTCAGGGGACCTGACGTAAAGAGGTCGGTCGCTTTGTCCTTAGTCAGCCCGGGTCTCATAGCTCGACCCAGGGTATGAACACTACCTCCATCCAATCATTATGGGGAGACCATTCTTGGCCACAGCCAGAGCACTCATAGATGTTGAGCAAGGGGAGTTGATATTGAGAATACAAGATGAAAACTCTCCTTTCATGTCTTCAAGCCCTCACTTAAATCCGAAAAAGAGAGCAAACACCTGAAGGTGGACGACAAGAAGCCATTCTTGGAGGAAACAAGCAGAGAATCATAAGCAGAGCCTCTGAAGACCTCTTTGACAGCCAAACAAGAAGTCCAAATGATACAACAACCAAGGAAACCCAAAGAGGATTTGAACCCACAAGATTCAAGAGAAATAATCAACAAGGATCCTCCGGACACAGGAATCACCAAAATACCACTTGATGAAGAGAAAAGAATTGGGAAGAAGGTACCAAGGAGATGGAAAAACCAAAAGATCCATACAGAAGACTTTTCCTCAGGAGATCAGGTGATATCAATCCCCCACCCATTAATCCTAACTCATCTTCCTACCATTCCATCTCAGCTGCCTCAAGTGTACACAATCAATAAAATTCTATCCTTGGAGCATGTACAAATTCTCAAAGAAGCAAGCGGAGATAGATTCACTATGAGAGGAGAGCACCTGAGACATTACAACCCTCCCTGATAGAAGCCAACCATCAAGCTAATGACATTAAAGAAGCTCTCCATGGGAGGCAGCCCATGTTTAAGCATTCTGATGAGTGGATAATTTATACGCTTTTTGGCATTGTTTTTAGGTAGTTTTTAGTATATTTTAGTTACTTTTTATTATATTTTTATTAGTTTTTATGCAAAAATCACATTTCTGGACTTTACTATGAGTTTGTGTGTTTTTTCTATAATTTCAGGTATTTTCTGGCTGTAATTGAGGGACCTGAGCAAAAATCTAATTCAGAGACTGAGAAAGGACTGCAGATGCTGCTGGATTCTGACCTCCCTGCACTCAAATGCGTTTTTCTACATCTACAAATGTCCAATTGGAGCTTTCTCAATTGGGCTATAAAGCTAACATCTTGGGCTTTCCAGAAATATATAATAGTTCACACTTTGCTCGAGATTTGATGGCCCAAACTAGCGTTCAACGCCAGCCAGAGACCTTTTTTTGGCGTAAAATGCTGGAACTATCACCAGAACTGGAGTTAAACGCCCAAACTGGAATCCAAGCTGGCGTTTAACTCTAGAAAAGGCCTATTCACGTGTAAATCTCAATTCTCAGCCTAAGCACACACCAAGTGGGCCCTGGAAGTGGATTTCTGCACTATCTGCACTTAGTTACTTATTTTCTGTAATCCTTAGTAACTAGTTTAGTATAAATAGCACCTTTTACTATTGTATTCGTATCTTATGCCATTTTTCACATTTGGAGGATAGCCACACGGCCATGCCAAGACATTTTTCTCTTATGTATTTTCAATGGTGCAGTTTTTACACCTCATAGATTAAGGTGCGGAGCTCTGCTGTTCTTCATGAATTAATGAAAGTACTATTGTTTCTCTTTCAATTCACGCATGTCTCTTCTCCAAGATATACTCTCATTCTTAATTCAGTTAAGTCAGAATGAAGGGGTGACCCGTGACAATCACCCACTATCTTCATTACTCGCTTAGCCAAGATCCGCTTGCCTGACAACCACAAGCGGCCTATATGATGTTCAACGTAGTCATTGGATGACAGCTGGAGTATAATCTCTTAGGCCTCTGGTTCATGACTTTGACTTGCATCTCCTGATAACAGAGCAGTCGAACTCACAGAGATCAGAACCTTCGTGGTAAAGGCTAGAACAAATGAGCTTCAAACTCACGAATGTTGGGCGCAGTGGCAGTGTGCAAAAGAATAGAGAGATCCTATTCCGACACAAGTGAAAACCGACAGATGATTAGCCGTGCGGTAGCTGTGCCTGGTATTCTTCATCCGAGACGAGAGATCCGACAGATGATTAGCCGTACAGAAGCCGTGCCTGGACCATTTTCACTGAGAGGACAGATGGTAGCCATTGACAATGGTGATCAACCAACATATAGCTTGCCATGAAAGGGAGCACGCATGACCATAGCTTGTTTCAATCCGGCAATCTCCGTGGGATCGACCCTTACTCGCGTAAGGTTTTATTACTTGGACGACCCAGTGCACTTGCTGGTTAGTTGTACTGGAGTTGTGAAAACTGTGATCACAATTCCGTGCACCAAGTTTTTGGCGCCGTTGCTGGGGATTGTTCGAGTTTGGAAAACTGACGGTTCATCTTGTTGCTTAGATTAGGTAACCTTCTTTCTTGTTTCAACCTTTATTTTCTTTTCAAAAAGTTTTTAAAAATATTTCAAAAAAAAAAAAAGAAAAAAAAAAGTTTTCGAAAAAAATGTTCTTCAAAAATTTTAAGAATGAATTCCACCTTAGAGCTCCAGGATGATATGTTGAAGCTTTGCAGACTATTAAGCCATGTCTAATTCTTTTGAACCGGAGCTTCCACTTATCAATGCAGCTATTGGAGGAGCCTTTAGATTCTCATTTATAATTCTGTGCTAAAGCTTGGCTTGCTATTTGGCCATGTTTAATTCTTTTGGACCGACGCTTTAGACTAACATTGCATGGATCCTGGAATTCTTATTAAAAATTTTGAATTTCATTATTTTCTTTTTCTAAAATAATTTCGAAAAAAATACAAAAAGTTGAATAAAATCATAAAAACCAAAAAAATTTTGTGTTTCTTGTTTAAGTCTTGTGTTAAATTTTAAGTTTGGTGTCAACTGTATTTTTTTATTTTAATTTTTTTAAAATTTTCGAAAATTCATGCATTATGTTCTTCACGATCTTCAAGCTGTTCTTGATGATTTTCTTTATTTGATCTTTACATTTTCTTGTTTTGTGTCTTTTCTTGTTTTTCATATGCATTTTCAAATTGTTAGTGTCCCTAGTACAAAAGTTCTTAAGTTTGGTGTCTTGCATTTCTTTTTTTTCTTAAAAATTTTCAAAAGTATGTTCTTGATGTTCATCATGATCTTCAAAGTGTTCTTGGTGTTCATCTTGAATTTTTATATTTTGTTTCATTTTGTTGTTTTTCTCTCTCCTCATTAAAAATTCAAAAGTAAAAAAAATTATCTTTTCCTTATTCTTCTCATAATTTTCGAAATTTTGAGTTGACTTGGTAAAAAGTTTTTAAAATTTAGTTGTTTCTTGTTAGTCAAGTTAAAAATCTCAATTTAAAAAATTTTTCTTTTCAAATCTTTTTCAAAATCTTTTTCATTTTTCTTTTAATGTTTTCGAAAATTTTAAAACTAATTTTTCAAAATATTTTTCTTAATTTTATTTCATATTTTCGAAAATCCTTGCTAACAATTAATGTTTTGATTAAAAAATTTCAAGTTTGTTACTTTCTTGTTAAGAAAGGTTCAATCTTTAAATTCTAGAATCATATCTTTTAGTTTCTTGTTAGTCAAGTCATCAACTTTAATTTTAAAAATCAAATCTTTTTAACTTCTTTTTCAATTCTTTTTCAAAATAAATTTCAATCATATCTTTTTAAAATTTTAATTTCAAAATCTTTTTCTAACTTCTTATCTTTTCAAAATTTATTTTTAAATCTTTTTCAACTAACTACTTGACTTATTTGTTTTAATTTAAAAAAGTTTACTATTTCTTATCTTTTTCAAAACCACCTAACTAATTTTCCACTTCTAATTTTCGAAAATCACTAACCACTTTTTCAAAAATCTTTTTAATTAACTAATTGTTTTAGTTTTCAATTTTCATGTATTTCTTTTTCAAATCTTTGAAACTAACTTAATTAATTAAATAAAAATAAAAATATTTTTCTTTTCCCTCTTCTTAAAATTCGAATACTCTCTCTCTCATCTCTTTCTATTTATTTTATTTATTTACTAACATTTCTCTTCTACTCATATAATAATTCGAACCCTCTCCCTCCCTCTATGTTCGAATTCTTCTTATTCTCTCTACCTCATTCTTCTATTCTTCTTTTCCTCTGACACATAAAGGAATCTCTATACTGTGACATAGAGGGTTCCTCTTCTCTCTTTGTTCTCTTCTTCTTCATATGAGCAGGAACAAGGATAAATCGTGAACCTGAAAGGACTCTGAAGAGGAAGCTAAGAAAAGCTAAAGCACAACACTCAGGAGAGGACCTTACAGCAAATTTCGAAAAAGAGGCAGACATGGAAGCTGAACCTGAGAACAATGGTGGAGATGCAAGGAAGATGCTTGGTGAATTTACTACACCAACTTGCAACTTCTATGGAAGAAGCATCTCAATTCCTGCAATTGTAGCAAACAACTTTGAGCTTAAGCCTCAATTAGTTTCTCTAATGCAGCAGAATTGCAAGTTTCATGGACTTCCATTGGAAGATCCTCATCAGTTCTTAGTTGAATTCTTGCAAATCTATGACACTGTTAAGACCAATGGGGTTGATTCCGAGGTCTACAGACTTATGCTTTTCCCCTTTGCTGTAAGAGACAGAGCTAGGATATGGTTAGACTCACAACCTAGAGAAAGCCTGAACTTTTGGGAAAAGTTAGTCAATGCTTTCTTGGCTAAATTCTTTCCACCTCAAAAGATGAGAAAGCTTAGAGTGGAAGTCCAAACCTTCAGATAGAAGGAAGGTGAGTCCCTCTATGAAGCTTAGGAAAGATACAAGCAATTGATCAGAAGGTGTCCTTCTGACATGCTTTCAGAATAAAGCATCTTAAGTATATTCTATGATGGTCTGTCTGAATTGTCCAAGATGTCATTGGACCACTCTATTGGTGGATCTCTTTACCTGAAGAAAACACCTGCAGAAGCCCAGGAACTCATTGAAATACTTACAAATAACCAGTTCATGTATACTTCTGAAAGAAATCCTGTGAATAATAGGATGACTCAGAAGAAAAGAGTTCTTGAGATTGATACTCTGAATGCCATATTGGATCAGAATAAAATATTGACTCAGCAAGTCAATATGATTTCTCAGAATCTGACTGGAATACAAGCTGCATCCGGTAGTACTAAAGAAGCTTCCTCTGAAGGAGAAACTTATGACCCTGAGAATCCTGCAATGGAAGAGGTGAATTACATGGGAGAATCTATGGAAACACCTATAATCCTTCATGGAGAAATCTTCTAAATTTCTCATGGAAGGATCAACAGAAGCCTCAACAAGGCTTCAATAATAATAATGGTGGGAGAAATAGGTTTGGCAATAGCAAGCCTTTTCCATCATCTTCTCAGCAACAGATAGAGAATTCTAAGCAAAGCCTCTCTGACTTAGCAACCATAGTCTCTAATCTATCTATGACCACTCTCAGTTTCATGACTAAAACAAGGTCCTCCATCAGAAATTTGGAGGCACAAGTGGGTCAGTTGAGTAAAAGAGTTACTGAAATCCCTCATAGTACTCTCCCAAGCAATACATAAGAGAATCCAAGGAGAGAGTTCAAGGCCATCAATATATCCAAAGTGGCCGAACCTATAGAGGAGGAAGAGGCAGTGATTTACAGTGAGGAAGACCTCAATGAACGTCCACTGACCACTAAGGAGTTCCCTAATGAGGAACCAAAGGAATCTGAGGCTCATACAGAGACCATTGAGATTCCACTGAACTTACTGTTGCCATTCATGAGCTCTAATGAGTATTCTTTTTCTGAAGAGGATGAAGATATAAGTTGCTCGGTATCTAGGAGAAATCATGAAGCTGAATGCCAAGTTATTTGGTAATGAGACTTGGGAGGATGAACCTTGATAAACCCCAATTTTGTGGTTTATATTGTGTAAAATTTGGGGGGTTTTGTCAATATTTCTCACACTTATTCATAAGAATTATATGGTTTTGTGTTCTCTTCTTGATTTTGATTCATGATGAAAAACATGCTTATTTTGCCTTAGAAGTGCTATATTTTAATCCTCTTTTATTGCCATTCGATGCCATAATATATTTTTTGAGTGATTTCAGGAATTATAGGACAAGAATGGCCTAGAAAAGAGAAAGAAAGCATGCACAAGAGGAAGGAACATGAAGATTTGGATTTTGGGAACTTCGCAAAGGGTGCGCACGCGCACTGCACGCGCACGCGTGCATGAGGATAGCTAGAAGCGGCGCGCAAGGATGGACGCATCCGCGCGGATCAGAAAAATCCCATCGACGCGCACGCGGAAGCAATCGGCGCGCACGCACGCATGGCGCGCACGCGCGGGAAGCTGCACGTGACCTCATTAAAGGAAATCGTGCCTGGCAATTTCTGAGGCTCATCAGGCCCAATTTCAAGCTGTTTCTACATGGAAAAGACCAAAGATGCTAGGGGAAATGGGGGATCAATCATTTTACACTTAGACACAATTTTTAGCTAGTTTTTGGTTCTTGTTCTTCTAGAGAGAGAAACCTTTGTTCCTCTCTAAATATAGTTTTAATTTGATTTTCCCTTGTTGAATTCTGAATTGGATCTTGTTAATTACTAGTTTTGATTGTTTGCTTTGAATTCCTTAGTATAATTTTGCTTACATCTTGTGTTAGTTTTATGAATTCTTGTCAATTGTCATTTTATACCCATTTCATGAATGTTGTGAATCTTGACTTTTTAATGCTACATTGATGATTTCTATGGTTAATTGTGTTATTTGAAGGCTTGTATGTTGATAATTGTTAGTGGGTACTTGTTAGTTTCAATTTAATTGCAATTTGAACATGTCTTTTATTAATGCTTACCATGTGTTTGATGAATTGTTTACTTTGATTATGGAGTAGTTCTCTTTACTCTTGGCTTAGGCTAAGGGAATTGGGTAAACTTGAGTCATTGGGTCTAATGGATTTGATGATTTGGGAACCCTTAGTGGTCAATTTGATAGCCATTGACACTAACCTACTACTAAGACAATTAGTAGTGAGGTTAGACTTTATAGGTTGATGTTGACCAAACCATTTAACGTACTTCAAGTATAGAAGTAGACTTAATGAGTTTGGTTCCTCATAATTGTCAAGATATGGTTATTAGACAAGGATAGTGACCCTAATTCCCATGCCTAGCCAAGATTTGCTTTTATTATTCATATTTGAAAACCCAAATTCTAATTGTCTTGTCTTATTCATAGTTATTGTTTAGTTTTAGAGTAGAATTACATTGAATGATCCTATTAGTTTGGAATTGCTCACATCTTGATTAGTCATTTGAATAGTTTCTTGCATTTCAAGATTACTTGCTTGTTAAGATTCCTATTTTATTTTCTTGCTCATGACTCACAACCTCAGAATTCTAACCAATGTTGAAGTACATGTTTGCCCATTCCTTGTGAGACGACCCGAGGTTTGAATACTTCGGTTATTTTTATTGGGGTTAAACTTGTGACAACCAAATCCCTTTCTAAATTTGATCCTCGAGGATTGTTGTTGGTAGAGCTATACTTGCAACGGGACTTTATTGAGAAATTCTATTCCGACGTAGTCTCTTGAGGTACATCAAATTTTTGGTGCCGTTGCCGTGGAATGGTTGCAACACATGCCTTGATATTGGTTATGTGAATATGTGAATATTGTAGATAGTTTACTTTCTTTCAATACTTGGCTCTAGTTTAGATTTCTTTTGTTTGTGTGCTATGACTCCCAAGTTTGATGACTCGGTCTCAACCAAATTCTAGCTTAGCCGAGTTTGACCCTGAGATTGAAAGAACTTTGTTACACACTCGGCAAGCTAGACGGCGGTTGGACTATATGGCTAGTACTTCGGCCTCTTTTGAGGAACATACCGAATCACTAGGCGGTACCAAAAGTGAATTGGAGTCCGATACTTCCTATTCTTCTGTTGGTACTACTAATACATCTTTGCATCCTACAGGTGAACCATACATGGCGGAGCCACGACGGATCACTTTGCATGAGCAAGGAGCTCTGGATATCATACTCCAACCTTTGCAAGCAAGGTATCCTAACCTTGATCCAAACTTTGAGTTGAAGAGTAGCTTGATACATCTACTTCCTAAATATCATAGGTTGCCGGGTCAAGACCCCATCTGACATCTAAAAGACTTTCAAGTTGCTTGCTCTATGGCTCGAAGGCATGGAGCTGATGAGTTGGCCATTATGGTTTTTGCCTTTCCTTTCTCTCTTGAAGGGCAAGCAAAGACATGGTTTTATTCGCTACCAGATGAGATTGCGATCAATTGGGATTTCTTGATAAGAGGGTTTCTAGATAAGTTCTTCCCACCGGAGAAGACCGATTATGTCCGGAAGGAGATCTCAGGAATAATGCAAAGAGACCAAGAGAGTTTGTATGAGTATTGAACTCGATTCAAGAGGCTATTGGAATCTTGTCCACATCATGGATTGAACACTCACTTGCTCATTAGCTACTTCACCAGAGGTCTTTGTGTGGAAGATAGAAGATTGCTCACCGCTTCTAGTGGCGGTTCCCTTTCGAAAAACAAGATGGAGAGAGAAGCTTAGAAGTTGATAAATGATGTTGCCGAGACTACACAACATACGAGGGTAAGAAGTAATCCTCTCAAGGGTGTGGTAGAACCATCCCCTTCCGAAGAAAGCCTAACCAAAGCACTTGGGGATATGACCACCATCCTTACACAAATACAAAAGGATCAAAAGGAATACTACTCCATCCAAGCCATCCAAGCCCCACCTCTAGTTGCTCAACTTGAAGGCCCTCCTAGAATTTGTGGTTTGTGCTCTAGCACCACACATTACACCGATCAATGCCATCAAATTCAAGAGGAGCATGCCCTTGTTATAGCCAATGTGAACTATAACAACCGTCCGTCCTATCCTTCTCAAGGCCAAAACAACTACTCTCATGGTAGTAATCAAAATCAAGGGTGGAGGGACAATGCACAAGGGAGCAATCAAAACCAAAGATGGAACAATTCTTCTTCTCATTACAACAACAACCAATCTTCATCTTAATACCAACACAACAACAACAACCACCAAGCCAACCAAAATCACCACAACCAAAACCAAAATAACTACACCAAATACCAAGCACCACACCATAGACAATAATCCAACCAAACCTCTCCATCTTCCAACAATCAAGTTGATGAGCTTAGAGCCGCCATGGAGAAACGGGACGAGAACAACAAGGCTTAATTTGATAGCTTGGGCGCTTAATTGGCTAACCTCACCAACATGCTTTCAAAGATGGCCATGTCAAACCAACCCTCCACCTCCAACAACAACACCAACCAACCCTCAAGCTCTTCTAATCTTCCATCCCAACCCCAACCAAACCCCAAGGGCGGTCTCAACGCCATCATTCTATGGTCGGGGACTACATTGGAGGAGATACCTCCAAGGGTCATGGAAGACATTCATGAGGAAGAAGTGGTTGTTGAAGCTCCACATAAAGAAGAGGAGGTAGACAAAAGGCCTGAGGAAGAAGGAGTAAGCCTCAAGGAACCCAAGAGAAAAGCTATAGTGGATGAGTCCATTCCTATTCCATTCCCATCCATGGTGAAGAAAGCAAAGAAAATGCCAGAATTTGATTTGAACATGCTTCAAGTGTTCAAGAAGGTTGAGGTAACCATACCACTTCTTGATGCTATTCAACAAATTCCAAAGTAGGCAAAATTTTTGAAAGACTTGTGTACACACAAGGATAGGATAGGAGAATTGGAGACATTATCTTTGGGTAGTTCAATTTCTTCCTTGATGGAGCCTATTTCCAAAGAAATATGGTGACCCTAGACCTTGTTTGGTGTCTTGTTGTATTGGTGGACGCACTTTTCATGACTGTATGTGTGATCTAGGGGCTTGCGTAAGCATCATGCCATTATCCATTTTTGCGCGGTTAAATTTAGCTCCATTAAAGAAGTCGGCGGTGAAGTTTGCCTTAGCCGATAAAAGTGTGATCACGGTGATAGGAATAGCCGAAGATGTACTTATTGCGATCGAGGATTTGGTTTTTTCGGTTGACTTTTACATCCTTGAAATACCTCCAACAGAAAATAGAAGCTCATCCTCCATTCTACTTGGTAGACCCTTCCTTAAGACCTCTAAATTCAAGTTAGATGCCTTCACCGGCACATATTCCTTTGAGGTTGGAGAGAAGACTATCAAGTTCAATTTGGAAGAAGCCATGAAGCATCCTCCCGAAGAGCATTCCATTCTCCGATGTGATGTAATTGACGAGGTGGTAGTGGAAGTGCAAGAAGAAGACCACACCAAGCTATGCTACCCTATTGTTGAAGAGACGGATGACCAAGAGGATGAACATGAGAAAATTTTTGAGAATGAACTCCGTGAGCTTGATGAAAAGGAACCTCAACTTGAGGCAAAGAGTGAATTAAAGCCTCTTCCATCTCATTTAAAGTATGCTTTCTTAGAGAACAACCAAAAGTTTCCGATCATTATTGCTAGTGAGCTTTCGAGTGAAGAAGAAGAAAAGCTCCTAGATGTTATGAGAAGGTACAAGAAGGCAATTGGTTGGAGCCTAGCTGATATTGTGGAGATTGACCCTCGCAAGTGCATGCATCGTATATTTCTCCAAGAGGGAGCTAGGCCAGTTAGGCAACCGCAAAGGAGGCTCAACCCGACCATCCTTGATGTGGTAAAGAAGGAGGTCACTAGGCTACTTGATGCGGGTATCATATACCCAATTTCTGACAGTGAATGGGTGAGCCCGGTCCAGGTCATTCCCAAGAAATCAGGCATCACTGCGGTTAAAAAGGATGATGGAGGAGTGGTCACCAAGAGAGTACAAAATGCGTGGCGCGTGTGCATTGACTATAGAAGACTGAACACTGCTACAAGAAAGGACCACTACCCTTTGCCCTTTATCGATCAGATATTGGACCGTTTGGCGGGTAAATCCCATTATTGATTTCTTGATGGATTCACTGGTTACTTCCAGATTCACATTGCTCCTGAAGATCAGGAAAAGACCACATTCACTTGCCCTTTTGGCACCTTTGCCTATAAAAGGATGTCATTTGGACTATGTAATGCACCTGCTACTTTTTAGTGGTGTATGACCAGTGTCTTTTCCGATCTAATGGAGAATTGTCTGGAAGTCTTTATGGATAACTTCAGTGTTTATGGAACTTCATTTGATTGTTGCTTAGAGAACTTGGCCAAGGTCTTAGCTAGATGTGTTGACACTAACCTTGTCTTGAATTTTGAGAAATGTAACTTTATGGTAAGACCAGGTATATTGTTAGGACATGTAGTATCTCATGAAGGCATTTCTGTAGACCCGGCCAAGGTTGATGTTATCACCACTTTACCTCACCCCTCATCTGTGAGGGAGGTCCACTCGTTTTTGGGACATGCAGGATTTTACAAGTGCTTTATCAAAGATTTCAGCAAAATTGCTTTGCCATTGTCGCGCCTACTCCAAAAAGATGTGGACTTTGAGTTTGACAGTGAATGTGTGAAAGCGTTTGAAGAGCTAAGGAGAGTTCTTACCACAGCACCGATTGTGCGAGACCCCAATTGGACGTTGCCATTCGAGATAATGTGCGATGTGTCAAACCATGATGTAGGTGCCGCGCTTGCACAGCGCGATGGTAAACTCCCTTATGTCATTGCTTACTCTTCTAAAACACTGGATGCAGCATAATCAAACTATACCACTACTGAAAAGGAACTCCTAGCTATTGTTCATGCTTTAGATAAATTCAGATCTTATTTGCTAGGGTCCAAGATAGTGGTATATACGGATCATTCAGCTTTAAAGTACTTGTTGACAAAGAATGAGTCAAAGCCTAGACTCACACGTTGGATCTTGCCTTTGTAAGAATTCGACATTGAGATTAGGGACCGGAGTGGGTCTCAAAACCAGGTTGCGGATCATTTAAGCCGCATTGAGAATTTAAAATTTGACCCATTTCCGATCAATGACTCATTCCCATTGTATAGTTTACATGCTGTGTCGGGTAGATTTCCTTGGTTTGCCCCAATGGCGAACTACTTGGTTGCAAAATTCTTCCCTCCTAACTTTTCTAAACACCAAAGGGATAAGTTGAGGAGTGATTCCAAATACTACATTTGGGATGACCCTCACTTGTGGAAGAGGGGCGTAGACCAAGTAATTTGAAGATGTGTGCCAGAATCTGAAATCCAACCCATTCTTGAAGCTTGCCATTCGTCCGAATGTGCCGGCCATTTTGGCCCACAAAGGACAGCTAAAAAGGTGTTGGATTGTAGATTCTGGTGGCCAACCTTATTCAAGGATGCTAACCGATTCTGTGTGTCTTGCCATCAATGTCAGAAGTCGGGAAACACATCCCAAAGGGATGAGATGCCTCAGCAACCTATGTTGTTCTGTGAGATATTTGATGTATGGGGCATTGACTTTATGGGACCGTTTCCCAACTCAAGTGGGTATTTATATATCCTGTTAGCGGTTGACTACGTGTCAAAGTCGGTAGAAGCAATACCTACCCGCCTTGACGACGCCAATACCGTTGTTTCTTTTATTAGAAATCACATTGTATGCCATTATGGGTCACCACGAGCAATCGTGAGCGACCAAGGATCCCACTTTTGTAACAGGAAAGTAGAGGCACCGCTCAAGCGCTATGGAGTGTCGCATAAGGTTGCTACTGCTTATCACCCACAGACCAATGGGCAAGCGGAAGTGTGCAACCGGGAGATTAAGAGAATCTTGGTCAAAGTGGTCAATCCACAAAGGAAGGATTGGAGCGTCCGGTTAGGAGATACACTATGGGCGTATAGAACGGCCTACAGGACTCCGTTAGGGATAAGCCCCTTCCGGATTGTCTTTGGTAAGGCATGCCACCTTCCGGTGGAGATGAGCATAGAGCCTACTGAGCAGTAAAGTAGTGCAACATGGATTTAGCCAAGGCGAGTGAAGCCAGGAAGTTACAGCTAGAGAAGCTCGAGTGTTTGAGGAACGAATCATATGAGAATGCTCGGATCTACAAGGAAAAGACTAAAGCATTTCATGAACATCACATCCGGAAAAAGAATTTCCAAGAAGGAGATGAGGTCCTTCTCTACAACTCGAGGCTTAGATTCATGCCTGGCAAGCTCCGTTCAAGATGGGAAAGACCTTTCAAGGTAAAGGAGATAAAGCCCTATGGAGTGGTGGAGTTATTTGATCCTAAAGGTGAAGCAACTTTCAAGGTGAATGGACATAGAGTGAAGAAGTATCATGGCTACAAGCTCCCAAAAGAGCTAGAGGTGTTCCTATTGGCGGATGCACCTAAGGAAGGAGAAGCTTGAGCGACTAACCGTCCAACTTAAGGACGTTAAAGAAAAGTGCTTGGTGGGAGGCACCCCACCATGGTAAGATCTTCCTTATGTATACCATCTAGTTTGTAGCTTTAAATTCTTGTGAATTTTGTGATTTCTTGTTGTTGCTGATTGCATAGGATTGCTAGCCTTATTGTTCTTGTTGGAGAGATAGGATGTTCATATAGTTTTCCCTCATTTTGGTATGGATGAATTATTGAAGTTAGAGAAAATGCTTTGTCTTGAATGGTGCATGAATTTATAAGTGTTTTCTTGCCTACTAGCTTGACCACCTACCAAGAATGTGTTAGAATAACTCTTTATATGTTTTGAAAAAAAATGAGAAGATGGTCAAAAAGGGCACCGACATGCCAGCGCACCGTGCGCGTGCGCCGGTGGTGTATTTCTAACTCCTGGGCCAAAAACCCGAGAGTCATGTCCACTTTATGCCCATCTCGAGCAAGGTACCCACGCATCCCCGTGCTTGCCACCTGTGCGCCCCTTGCATATTTGGCAGTGCGCTTGCGCACCGATGGTGCCACCCAAACTTCCTGGTACAAAACCCAGAGAGTTATGCCACACTTGTGCCTAACCTGTGCCCGCACCGACGCGTTCGCGCACTGCGCACGTCTGCGCCGGTTGCCAATCCGCTCAGGCACGCGTCAGCGCACTATGCGCATCCACGCACCTGCACTGAATGCTAACTCTGGTACATGTTACCCGAGACTTGGGCCAACTTTGTGCCAATCCTGTGCCAGGGGCATGGCTACACTCGCGCGTCAGCGCCATTGACGCGTGCACGTCCCTTGTCCCTCAAAGCCAATAATCATACACTTCATTGCAATTCCTTGTGAGACGACCCAGAGTTCAAATACTTTGGTAAATTCTTATTTGGGGTTTGTTATTTGTGACAACCAAAATTTTTGATGTGAGGATTTTTTGTTGGTTTGGAGCTATGCTTACAACGAAGTAATTCTTTTCTATAAGAAGAAAATCTAGACCATCGAGCAAATTTCATTATCAGA
Organism: Arachis ipaensis; assembly: GCF_000816755.2. Lineage (NCBI taxonomy): Eukaryota > Viridiplantae > Streptophyta > Magnoliopsida > Fabales > Fabaceae > Arachis > Arachis ipaensis. The sequence goes on from NC_029792.2 coordinate 68,704,190, forward strand.
ATGGCGCAGGGTCGGACAAGGTTGCTCCTTGTATTTTACCCCACATTAAACAGCAAGGATGGGAGTTCCTTCTGAGGAAACCACAAGAGGTCAACCTCTCATGGGAGGTAGAATTCTACACTAACTACCATCTCCCTCTATTCAATCGGTATACATGCGCCGGAAGCAAGTCGCAATTTCAGAAGAGGCTATTCAGCAAGTACTTAATGTCCTACCGGTACCAAGTGATATGGATGGTTACCAAGAGGTCTTACGTCAGCGAGAAAAATTTGGGTTTGATTGGGACTCGATCCTCCGAGTCATTGCTGAGCCAGAGACATTTTGGACCGATGGTCGACTTCGGATGAGGCCCAAATGCATTGACGCTTGCTTCCTCACTGTAGAAGCTAGAGCTTGGGCCCAGATCCTATCCCACTATGTGCTACCTAGCACCCATAAGTCGTCCTTCACGGCAAATCTCGCCTTGCTTGTTTGGTGTGTTCTCACAGAGAGACCGGTGAACATTCCGCTTCTTGTCAAGCAAGCGGTGGGACAGGTCTACGCCCGGGGCAATTTACCATTTCCAGTATTGGTATCCAATTTAGTTGCTGCTGCGGGTGTTCCTTGGGAAGACATGGACACAAAGGCTATCATTCCGGCTAAGGACGATGTGGTCCCAAGCGGAAAATACTTACATCTTCTCATGAACAACCCAAGCCTTTACATAGCCCTCCCATCTACTATTCCTTCCACCTCATCATCACCACCACGGCAAAGATCCACACATCAAAGGATAGAAGATCTACACCGGAAGCTTGATAGATATGAGCGGCGCAATCAATGCCGATACACCTACATCAAGAAGCTTCTGCGTTGTGTTACCCCTAGCATGGAGGAACCCGAAATATTCACATCCACCCTATCTTTTGCTTACTAGTTAGTACATTGCATGTGTAGTTAGTTTTGTTTGTAAATACTCTTTGCATGATAGTTAGTTTCTATAGAGTTTCTTGGTCAAGATAATAACTTCTTCCCCAAGAAACTGTGTTTTGGGGGACACTACCAAATTTTGAAAAAAAAATTTTTTTTTTTTTGCAGAAAACTTGCTTTAAGAATGTATTTTGGAACATAGTGATTGAGCTAAGAACACAAGCATGTAAGTTTTGAGCCTATTGTGTGGTTATATCTTCTAACCATTAATTCCCATTCTTGTGTGCATTGTTCTCTCCCTATGATTGTAATCCTTGCTTTGTCTGATTCTATATGTCCATTACTTTGTGTATGAATTCATTTACATGATTGAGGCCATCATTTTAATAGTCACTTTTCCCAAACGGCCTTAACCCTTTTATCTACCATTGCTAACCAATTTTGAGCCTATAGTAAACCCTCTTTATTCTTAAAAAGAGCACATCAACAACCCTAAGCAAAAAGTAATGATCATCCCTAAATTTGGATCCTTGATTAGCTTAGGTAAGTGGAGGTGTATATCAATTAATTGGGAGGGTGTACTTGGGAAATTTGGGTAGATATAACTAGGTGTATTGTAGTTGTAATTGGAAATTTTGGGAAGTGGGAACATACTCATGTATTGAATGATTGAGCCATGTGCATTGGAACTTTTATAATGAAACCCCAAGAAAGAGGGGACCAAAAAGAAAAAGAAATTGCATGTGTATATATGAGAATGTGAGAAAAAGAAATAGAAAAATAGAAGAAACAAAAAAATAGAAAAAGAGAAAGCAATGAAAGGGGACAAAAATGTCCCAAGACAAATTGATAATAACAATGCATATGGAATGTGAATTGGAAAAAAATGCATGAGTATGCAAAAAAAGAAGTGAAACTCAAGGGTAGCTAGGTATTGTATTATAGTTGTATAGGTTGTTCTATGTGTAGTGGGATCCTAGGTTAATCAAGGACTCAAATTTTAAGCTCACTTGGCCATATACATCCTTACCTTCACCCTAGCCCCATTACAGCCCATGAATAAAACCTCATGATACTTGTAAGCATGCATTAAGTAATTGTTGATTGTTAAATGAAAGACAAATCTTGGAAAGCATGATTAGGAGAGGATTGAGTGTCGAACCCTATACACTCGAGCGAATAGAGCGGATACACTTCCGGTAAGGGTTCGATGCTCAACTCCTTGTTCCCGGCTTTCACAAGCGTTCATCTAGCAAGTTATATGCACTTCATGTTGATGTTCAATTTGGTAGGATTCATGAACTACATAGCATTTTCACCCTGTATTCTCATATGTGTTCTCGGAGGATAGATTTACCCTTGACCAAGTAGATAGATGATTTTACTTTAGTTGCATGCATTCATTTAGGAAATTTGCATTGCATAAACCCTTTCTTACATGATCTTTGGTCTTTTTATTTTAAGCATGAGGACATGCTTGGTCTAAGTGTGGGGAGATTTGATAAACCCCAATTTTTTGGTTTATATTGTGTAGAATTTGGGGGATTTTGTCAATATTTCTCACACTTATTCACAAGAATTGCATGGTTTTGTGTTCTCTTCCTGATTTTGATTCATGATGAAAAACATGCTTATTTTGCCTTAGAATTGCTATATTTTAATCCTCTTTTATTGCCATTCGATGCCGTAATGTGTTTGTTGAGTGATTTCAGGAATTATAGGATAAGAATGGCCTAGAAGAGAGAAAGAAAGCATGCACAAGAGCAAGGAACATGAAGATTTGGATTTTGGGAACTTTGTAAAGGGCGCGCATGTGCACTGCACGTGCACGCGTGCATAAGGATAGCTGGAAGCGGCGCACAAGGATGGACACATCCACACGGATCAGAGAAATCCCATCGACGCGCACACACACATGGCGCGCACCCGTGGATCACGAAAGCAATCGGCACGTACGCACGCATGACGTGCACCCGCGGGAAGCTGCACGTGACCTCATTAAAGGAAATCGTGCCTGGCGATTTCTGAGGCTCATCAAGCCCAATTTCAAGCTGTTTCTGCATGGAAAAGACCAAAGATGCTAGGGGAAAGGGGGGATCAATCATTTTACACTTAGACACAATTTTTAGCTAGTTTTTTGTTTTTGTTCTTCTAGAGAGAGAAACCCTTGTTCCTCTCTAGATCTAGTTTTAATTTGATTTTCCCTTGTTGAATTCTGAATTGGATCTTGTTAATTACTAGTTTTGATTGTTTGCTTTGAATTCCTTAGTATAATTTTGCTTACATCTTGTGTTAGTTTTATGAATTCTTGTCAATTGTCATTTTATGCCCATTTCATGAATATTGTGAATCTTGACTTGTTAATGCTACATTGATGATTTCTATAGTTAATTGTGTTGTTTGAAAGATTGTATGTTGATAATTGTTAGTGGGTACTTGTTAGTTTCAATTTAATTGCAATTTGAACATGTCTTTTATTAATGCTTACCATGTGTTTGATGAATTGTTTACTTTGATTATGGAGTAGTTCTCTTTACTCTTGGCCTAGGCTAAGGGAATTGGATAAACTTGAGTCATTGGGTCTAATGAATTTGATGATTTGGGAACCCTTAGTGGTCAATTTGATAGCCATTGACACTAACTTACCACTAAGACAATTAGTAGTGAGGTTAGACCTTATGGGTTGATGTTGACCAAACCATTTAACGTACTTCAAGTATAGAAGTAGACTTAATGAGTTTGGTTCCTCATAATTGTAAAGAGATGGTTATTAAACAAGGATAGTGACCCTAATTCCCATACCTAGCCAAGAGTTGCTTTTATTATTCATATTTGAAAACCCAAATTCTAATTGTCTTGTCTTATTCATAGTTATTGTTTAGTTTTAGAGTAGAATTACATTAAATGATCCTATTAGTTTGGAATTGCTCACATCTTGCTTAGTCATTTGAATAGTTTCTTGCATTTCAAGATTACTTGCTTGTTAAGATTCCTATTTTATTTTCTTGCTCATGACTCACAACCCCGGAATTCTAACCAATGTTGAAGCACATGTTTGCCCATTCCTTGTGAGACGACCTGAGGTTTGAATACTTCGGTTATTTTTATTGGTGTTGAACTTGTGACAACCAAATCCCTTTCTAAATTTGATCCTCGAGGATTGTTGTTGGTAGAGCTATACTTGCAACAGGACTTTATTGGGAAATTTTATTCCGATGTAAATAGCTGCAGAATTAAAGCGGAATCAAAAACAGCATAAAAAATAGCACACTCTAGAGGACAGGCTTACTGGCATTTAAACGCCAGTAAGGATAGCAGAAATGGGTGTTTAATGCCCAGTCTGGCAGCATTCTAGGCGTTAAACGCCAGAATTGGCAGATGGACTGGCGTTTAACACCAGAAAAGGGTGTCTAGCTGGCGTTAAATGCCAGAAAGGGGCATCAGCCTTGCGTTTAACGCCAGGAAAGGCAGCAGACTGGCGTTTAAATGCCAGAAAAGGCTGTCCAGGGGCATTTAAATGCCAGAAAGGTGCAGGGACCAGAATTCCTTGACACCTCAGGATCTGTGGACCTTACAGGATCCTACCTAGCCCAACTCACTCTCTCTCCTCTTCATACCTTTCCATCACACTCTTCCCCAAATACACTTGACCAGTCATATCAATACCTATTCCCCAAACACCGTTCACCTATCAAGTCCTACCCTCTTCCCCATAATCTCTTCACCACTCACATCCATCCACTATTCCCCAAAAACCCATCATAAAACCCCACCTACCTCACCATTCAAATTCAAAATATTTCCCTCCCAAACCCAACCCCTTCTTACCCAAATTCCCTCTCTCTCTTACCCTATAAATACCCCTCCTTACCACCTTCAATTTCACACATCATAAACACTTAAACCCCCCTTGGCCGAATTCAAAACACCCTTCTATCTCCGCCATTTCTTCTTCTTTTCCTCCTTTCTTTCTTCTTTTGCTTGAGGACGAGCAAACCTTTTAAGTTTGGTGTGGGAAAAAGCTCTTCTTTTTGTTTTTCCGTAACCATTAATGGCACCTAAGGCCGGAGAAGCCTCCAGAAAGAGAAAAGGGAAGGCAGTTGCTTACACCTCTGAGTCATGGGAGATAGAGAGATTCATCTCAAAGTTCCATCAAGACCACTTCTATGAAGTTGTGGCCAAGAAAAGGGTGATCCCCGAGGTCCCCTTCATACTCAAAAAGAGTGAATATCTGGAGATCTGACGTGAGGTTCGGAGAAGAGGTTGGAAAGCTCTCACCAATCCCATCCAACAAGTCGGAATCTTAATGGTTCAAGAGTTCTACACTAAGGGATGGATCACTAAGAACCATAATCAAAGTATAAACCCGAACCCAAAGAATTGGCTCAAAATGGTTCGAGGGAAATACTTGGATTTTAGTCCGGAAACTGTGAGGTTGATATTCAACTTGCCAATGATGTAAGGAGATCCTCATCCTTTCACTAGAAGGGTCAACTTTGATCAAAGGTTAGAGCAAGTCCTCACAGACATTTGTGTGGAAGGAGCACAATGGAAGAGAGACTAAAAAGGCAAGCCGGTTCAATTGAGAAGGCCTGACCTCAAACCCATGGCTAAAGGATGGTTGGAGTTCATCCAACGCTCTATCATTCCTACTAGCAACCGGTTCGAAGTAACTGTGGATCGGGCTATCATGATCCATAGTATCATGATTGGAGAGGAAATGGAAGTACATGAGATCATACCTCTAGAACTATACAAGGTGGCTGACAAGCCCTCCACTTTGGCAAGGTTAGCTTTTCCTCATCTCATCTGGCACCTATGTAATTCAGCCAGAATTGTCATAGAGGAAGACATCCTCATTGAAGAGGACAAGGCTATCACTAAAAAGAGGATGGAGCAAACAAGAGAGCCTGCTCATAGACCTCAACAAGAGCATGAGGAAATTCTTCATCAAGAAATCCCTGAGATGCCTCAAGGGATACACTTTCCTCCACAAAGCTATTGGGAGCAACTCAACACCTCTTTAGGAGATTTGAGTTCCAACATGGAGCAACTAAGGATGGAGCACCAAGAGCACTCCATTATCCTCTATGAAATCAGAGAGGACCAAAGAGCTATGAGGAAAGAGCAACAAAGGCAAGGAAGAGATATTGAGGAGCTCAAGCACTCCATAGGATCTTCAAGAGGAAGAACTAGCCGCCGTCACTAAGGTGGACCCGTTCTTTAATTTCCTTGTTCTTATTTTTCTATTTTTCGTTTCTATGCTTTATGTTTTGTCTATGTTTGTGTCTTTATTACATGATCATTAGTGTCTAGTATCTATGTCTTAAAGCTATGAATGATTCCATGAATCGCTCACCTCTCTTAAATGAAAAAATGCTTTTATTTGCAAAAGAACAAAAAGTATATGAATTTCGAATTTATCTTGAAATTAGTTTAATTATTTTGATGTGGTGGCAATACTTTCTATTTTCTGAATGTATGCATAAACAGTGCATGTTTGAAGTTGGAATTAAGAAAAGTTAGCTCTTGAAAGAATAATGAAAAAAGAGACATGTTATCGGTAATCTGAAAAATCATAAAATTAATTCTTGAAGCAAGAAAAAGCAGTGAAAAACAAAAGCTTGCAAAAAAAATAAAAAAATAAAAAAAAAAGAGAAAAAGAAAAAGCAAACAGAAAAAGCCAATAGCTCTTTAAACTAAAAGGCAAGAGCAAAAAGCCAATAACCCTTTAAACTAAAAGGCAGGGGTAAAATGGATCCAAGGCTTTGAGCATCAATGGATAGGAGGGCCCAAAGGAATAAAATCCTGGCCTAAGCGGCTTAATCAAGCTGTCCCTAACCATGTGCTTGTGTCATGAAGGTCCAAGTGAAAAGCTTGGGACTGAGTGGTAAAAGTCGTGATCCAAAGCAAAAGAGTGTGCTTAAGAACTCTGGGCACCTCTAACTGGGGACTCTAGCAAAGCTTAGTCACAATCTGAAAAGGTTCACCCAATTATGTGTCCGTAGCATTTATGTATCCGGTGGTAATACTGGAAACCAAAATGCTAAGGGTCACGGCCAAGACTCATAGCATTTATGTATCCGGTGGTAATACTGGAAACCAAAATGCTAAGGGTCACGGCCAAGACTCATAAAGTAGCTGTGTTCAAGAATAAAAAAGAACTTAACTAGGAAAATCAATAACATTATCTGTATTTCTGAGTTCCTAAAGAGGCCAACAATTTTGACTCCAATGGATAGAGAGATGCCAAAACTATTAAGAGGCAAAAAGCTACTAGTCCCGCTCATCTAATTAAAAACTAATCTTCATTGATATTTTTTAAATTTATTGTATTTTATCTTCTTTTTATCTTATTTTGTTTTTGGTTGCTTGGGGACAAGGAATAATTTAAGTTTGGTGTTGTGATTTGCGGATAATTTATCCGTTTTTTGGCATTGTTTTTAGGAAGTTTTCAGTATGTTTTAGTTATTTTTTATTATATTTTTATTAGTTTTTATGCAAAAATCACATTTCTGGACTTTATTATGAGTTTGTGTGTTTTTCTATAATTTCAGGTATTTTCTGGCTGAAATTGAGGGACCTGAGCAAAAATCTGATTCAGAGGTTGAGAAAGGACTGCAGATGCTGTTGGATTCTGACCTCCCTACACTCAAATGCGTTTTTCTGGATCTACAGAAGTCTAATTGGAGCATTCTCAATTGGGCTACAAAGATAACATCTTGGGCTTTCCAGCAATATACAATCGTTCATACTTTGCCCGAGATTTGATGGCCTAAATTGGTGTTCAACGCCAGCCAGAGACCCTTTTTTGGCATAAAACGCCGGAACTGGCACTAGAACTGGAGTTAAACGCCCAAACTGGCATCCAAGCTGGCGTTTAACTCTAGAAAAGGCCTATGCACGTGTAAACCTCAATGCTCAGTCCAAGGACACACCAAGTGGGCCCCGGAAGTGGATTTCTGCACTATCTGCACTTAGTTACTTATTTTTTGTAATCCTTAGTAACTAGTTTAGTATAAATAGCACTTTTTACTATTGTATTTGTATCTTATGCCATTTTTCACATTTGGAGGCTGGCCACACGGCCATGCCAAGACATTTTTCTCTTATGTATTTTCTACGGTGGAGTTTCTATACCTCATAGATTAAGGTGCGGAGCTCTGCTGTTCTTCATGAATTAATGAAAGTAATATTGTTTCTCTTTCAATTCACGCATGTCTCTTCTCCAAGATATACTCTCGTTCTTAATTCAGTTAAGTCAAAATGAAGGGGTGACCCGTGCTAATCACCCACTATCTTCATTACTCGCTTAGCCAAGATCCGCGTGCCTAACAACCACAAGCGGTCTATATGATGTTCAACGTAGTTATTGGACGACAGCTGGAGTATAATCTCTTAGGCCTCTGGTTCATGACTTTGACTTGCATCTCTTGACAACAGAGCAGTCGAACTCACAGAGATCAGAACCTTCGTGGTAAAGGCTAGAACAAACAAGCTTCAAACTCACGAATGTTGGGCGCAGTGACAATGTGCAAAAGGATAGAGAGATCCTATTCCGACACAAGTGAGAATAGACAGATAATTAGCCGTGCGGTAGCTGTGCCTGCTATTCTTCATCCAAGATGAGAGATCCGACAGATGATTAGCCGTACAGAAGCTGTGTCTGGACCATTTTCACTGAGAGGACGGATGGTAGCCATTGACAACGGTAATCCACCAGCATACAGCTTACCATGGAAGGGAGAATGCATGATTGGATGAAGACAATAGGAAAGTAGAGGATCAGAAGCAACAAAACATCTCCAAATGCTTATCTAAAATTCCCACCAATGAATTACATAAGTATCTTTATTTTAATTTATGTTTTAATTATCTTTCAATTATCAAAACTCATAACCAATTGAATCTGCCTGACTAAGGTTTACAAGATGACCATAGCATGCTTCAAGCCGGCAATCTTCGTGGGATCGACCCTTACTCGCGTGAGGTTTTATTACTTAGATGACCCAGTGCACTTGCTGGTTAATTGTACCGGAGTTGTGAAAAGTGTGATCACAATTCCGTGCACCACATTCTCTTACTGCTTTATTGTAAAAAACAATTGGTTTTCTAACATGACTTTAGGCTTTCATTGCCAAATTTGACAGCTGCACATAGCATCTTGAAGGATATTGATGACATGTCATCTTGTGCATGTTTTACTAGCGATTTTTATCTGTTTTCAATAGGTTTCATGCACTTTCTTGCACAATAAGTAAGTGATTGGAGTAGAATTTCATGTTTATCTTGATTCAATTAAACATTAGTAATTTTGTACAAAATCATGAGATTTATGCAAGAATTAGGTGATTATTATGAATGATGTAAAACCTTACGATTTTGGTGAGACTTTGATTGCATGTTTGATTGATGGCAGGTAAAAAGATGAATAGAAAAAGTAGAAAAGTAAGCATTACAGAAGAACGCTGTGCTCAATTGAAGAACGCTACGCTCTCTAGCGACGGACACGCGTACAGGACTCTTACGTGTCGGGGAAGAATTTTGGAAGGCCCACGCGTACGCGTGGATGTGATTAGCGCTCATTTACGAAGAGAGCGCTAGGTTATCTGAACGAGCGCCTTGGACAAGATTCAAATTTGGGATTGAAGCTTTGACACTGACGTGCACGCGTACATGACACGCACGCGTCGATAGAACATCTGGGAAGAAGCACGCAAACGCGTGGATGGCGTGGAAACTGGGAAGTGCTATTTTGACATCCACGCGCACGCGCAAGGGACGCGCACGTGTGGGGAGCGCTCATGGCGCGAACATAGCACTCGTTTAAAGAACGCTACCAGGGACGTGCACGCATGCATGTTCCGCACAAGCATGGCTGAGGCTGAAGAGAGTGACGACACGCACACATATGTTACGCGTACGCGTCGATGTACAAAAACGCAAGGGACACGCACGCACAAAGGACGCGTACGCATCGGCGAATGAGCGTTACGCTTTCTTTTAGAACGCTATGTTCCCCTGGAGCTGAAACCAAGTACCTTTTCTGACCCAATTCATCAAAGGCAAAAAAAGCCCACTCCAAGTTCTTGATGACTGAATTGGAGAGTGTATCAATAGCGGAAAATTTGATTTCATAAGGACCTTTTTGATCTTTTACCTTTTAGTTATGCTTTTTAGGAGTTCTTTAGAATTTTTAGATCTGATTTTATTTTCTTTCTGTTTTCCTTCTGTTCTGCACCTTCTGCGATTGTTCTTTTCTATTTTTGTGCTAGAGAAATGATGAACTAAACCCCAAATTTCATTAGGGGAGGAGCTCTATTGTAATTCCAATGTATCAATGAAATTCTTCTTCTTCTCTATTCATTTGTGTAGCTATTGGGTATCTTCTGTTTTGATTTTTGAATTACTCACTCCGGAAGGGAGTTTAATTCAGTGAATGCTTGTGTGAGCCTCGAAAGGGGAATCACTAGCATTAGAATTGGAGCTCTATCCTTCACTACTCTCTTGATTAACACTATTCAGGAGGAATTGAGATCTTGAGAATTAGTGTGGTGGCTTATGGATGAGAGTATGCACTTAACCTCTTCTCATGACAATTAGATCAAGGAATTGGCAAGATTGATTGTGATTTGAGAGATTGGATTGCCAATGAATTGGGATCCAATCAATTTCAATCCGCCATAAATCTACCAGATGATTGAGAAAGGAGTTGAGAACTGTATCTCCAATCCCTGATGAATCATTTTCTTTGAATTTCTTCACCTTAGAGCTTTCTGATTTACTACAGTCTACATTCTGTTTTGATTCCGAGCACCCAAATCCCTTTATTATTCATGCAATTTAAGTTTCCTGGCAATTTAGATTCTACAATTTAAATTTCTTGCATTTTAAAATTCAGTTATTTACCTTTCATGCAATTTAAGTTTCAGCTCTTTTAATTTCTTGCTCTTTAAGTTTCAGCCATTTAAGCTTTCTGAAATTTACCTTTCTATCAATTTACATTATGCACTCTAGCTTTCTTACAATTTACTTTCTGTTAATCAAATTTCACTCAAATCATCACTGTCTACTTAACTAAATTTATCACCCAACTAAAATTGCTTGATCCATCAATCCCTTTGGGATCGACCTCACTTTTGTGAATTTTACTACTTGATGCGACCCGGTATACTTGCCAGTGAGTTTGTGTGGAATCGATTCTCCCTCATCAAGTTTTTGGCACCGTTGTCGGGGATTGATTTAGATTGACAATGATTAAGTAGGTGATAATCTAGATTAAGCATTTTTTTGTTTTTGCTAAGCATATTAACTATTTGTGATTTTGTTTCTGCTAACTTTAACTTCACTCTAGTAATAGAGTGTTCTGTCTTTGTTTTCCTTTGGTTTGTTTGTGTTGTATGCCAGTAGGAAGAAGAGGTGTATTGATAAACCCCAATTTTGTGGTTTTTCTTGTGCTTATCTCGGGGGATTTTATCAACTTTTCACACATTTATTCAATGAAATAGCATGGTTTTATAATTCTCCCTTAATTTGTGCTTAAGTGTAAAAACATGCTTTTTATGCCCTTAAATTGGTGATTTTAATTCACTTTAATTCCATTCGATGCCTTGATGTGTTTGTTAAGTGATTTCAGATTCATAAGGCAAGTATTGGATGGAAAAAATGAAGAGAAAAGCATGTAAGTGGAGAATTCATGAAGAAATGAGCTTTTGGAGAATTGAGGGCCACGCGCATGCGTCATACACACTCACGCGTGCATTGAAGATTCGCAATCCACGCGCACGCGTCATGCACGCATACGCGTGAGTAGAGGTTTTGGCAAGAGACGTGCACGCGTCACCCACGCGTACGCGTGACGCTCGGCACGTAACCCACTTAAAGTAAAATTGCTGGGGGCAATTTCTGAGCTGCCCAGGCCCAAATCCAACTCGTTTCTGAGGGTATTTCATGCAGAATTCAAGCTTGAGCAAAGGGGGAGCGCTTAGTTAGTTATGATGAGCCTTTAGTTAGTTTTCTAGAGAGAGAAGCTCCCTCTTCTCTCTAGAATTAGGTTAGGATTAGGTTAAATTCTCTTTGATCTAGGTTTGATTACTTGATTTCATCTTGTTTCCTTTACAATTTCTTGTTCTAATACTTCAATTCTTCTTGGTTCTTTAGTTAATTCCACTTTTATGCTTCATTCATGTTATTGAATGCTCATGTTAGATTTGGTTTACATTTAATGGAATTTGATGTTTGATGTTCTTTTATTGTTAATTTGAGTTGTGAATTTTACTTTCCTTGGAATTGGTAGTTAGTAGATTTATATTTCTCGCACTTTTACTATGCTTTCCTTTTATGCCTTCCAAATGCTTGACAAAATACTTGGTTGGATGTTAGAGTAGATTTTGAGCATTCTTGGCTTGGAAAGAGTAATTAGGTAATCTTGAGTCATGAATACCCAATTCATGTTGGTGATCTAGAGCTGTTAGTTAATATGATTTCCATTGACTCTAATCTCTTGCTAATCCCATTAGTAAGTTGATTGGGATTTTTGGATTGAGATTGATTAGTCTTGTTTGACTTTCTCTTATGGAAGATAACTTACACCTTCTTCCAACTTTGAAGATGACGAAATAGGATAAATTCTTGTGAATTATTGTTATTGGTGACTAGGATAGAAAGCCTATATTCTCAATCCTTGCCATGAATGTCTCTCTTTATTAGTTGCTTTCTTTAATTGATCTGTTTACTTTTCTTGTCATTTATATTCCTTGCCCTTTTTATCAATCAAACCCCTTGTCCTTCATAGCCAATAACTGACCACTTCATTGCAATTCCTTGTGAGACGACCCGAGGTTTAAATACTTCGGTTAATTCTTATTGGGGTTTGTACTTGTGACAAAACCAATTTAAATTTGATGTGAGAGTTGTTTGTTGGTTTGGAGCTATGCTTACAACGAAGTTCTTCTTTTCTATAAGAGAAAATCTAGACCGACGATAATTCTCATCTATCAATTTATGGTGCCGTTGCCGGGGAATTGCAATGGTGCTATGTTATTGGCTATGGTATATATTGTGAATGGCTTGATTTTTGGTTTCTTTATTAAGTTTTGCAAGTTTTAGGATTTTGTTCTCTTTGTTTCTTATTTATACTTGTTTTTATTTTCTCCTTCACTATGAATTCTCATCCTTTTGGCTATGAGTGTGGTTCTAACTATGTTCTAGGAGATGGAAGCTACAATGAGGATATGCATCAAGGAAAGAACAACCAAAGGTGGGAGGAACCGCAAGCTTATGGACAACCTTCATGGCAACAACCTCCACCAATGTACTATGCTCAAGAGCCAGACCAAGATGTATACCAATCTAATATGTGTGATGATCCTAATTGTGGTTGTCAACCACAATCATCATATGCATATGATCTCACTCCTCAATATAGCCCTCCACCATACTCACAAGCCTCATACCACCATTCACCTCCATATGACTCCAACCTGTATCCACCATACCAACCACCATAGGAACCATATCTAGAGCCACCACCATTCCAATACCAGTACTCCCATGGACCACAAAATCCATACACACCACCTTAAGAATTTCACCAATATGAACCACCTTCCAACTACAATGCCCTTCCCTCAAACAATGAACCCTCTCTTCCACCACCACCTCCCAATGAAGCCCTCATGCTAGAACTGAGAGATCTTGAATCTCGTATCTTAAGGCAACACGAGGAGGATGAAAAAAAGTTTGAGGAGTTAAGAGCCAAGACGACTATCATGGTAGAAGCCATTGGCAACATAGTCTCATCATGTCTAAGCTTGCGCGATCAAAACACTCCCATCGTTGAAAGTGGAGAAGCAGCCAAAGAGCTTAGTAAGGGAGTGGAATTGGAGCTTCAAGGTAGAGAAGAAGAGTTAAAGCGAGAAGTACAACAAGAGGAGAAGGTAGATATGATTGAACCAAAGGAAGAAGTGGTTGGAACCTTAGGATAGGTGTACATAGAGGAATCACAAATTGAAGAGCCTTCTTCCATGGAATTTGAAGTTGATATTGAGGAAGAGAGTGCACAACCTCCTGGACACAATGTGATTGAAGAATTAGAGGAAGTGTCCCAAGCAATAGGCCCTCCTATTTATGATGATTCTACATCAACATATGATCCTTTTGAGTTTGAGGAATCCTTCCCTACTAGGCTTGGGATTGATGATGAGGTGGACCTCACTAGACCACCCATTTATGATTTGAGTGATGGAGAAGAGCATGAAGAACTTGGTGAAGAAGCATGGGAACTTGAGGGAGTTTGGCAAGAAGTAAAGCTTGAAGAACCTTGCCAAGTGGTAGAAGCCTCAAGGAGAGGATGGACGGGAGTAGAGCGCACCTTGTCAAGATCATTAGGAACTCCTCCACCTAGGTTGTCATCCAATCCTTCATTTGAGTGGGTAAAACTTCTAACTCTTAGCTTTACTATCCCACTTAAATTTGGTTTGCTTGAGACGGATGGCCAACTTAGGGCGCTTTGTGGAATTAAGCGTAAGAGGAGGATTTTTAGTGGTTGGCGTTGTAACTCTAGGCTCATTATGGTTGAAGCTTCAAGGAGCAAGGGTTAGACTAGTGCTCAATTGGATGGGTCTAGGAGGATAGTTTGGTGTCCTCATGAGAATTCAGCTTTTCTACCACCCAGAGGGAACCAATGTGATCAACTTGAAGACGGGTGTGAAAACAAAGTGTGGGATCCCGGATTACAAGAGGAGGATCAACTTTGGGAGCCCATGGTTTGTGAAGAACTCCATCAAAGCTTGGAGTTATTAACTTTGAATGATGAAGCACAATGGAAATCCAAGCATTGGTGGATGTTCAAGGATGAATACAAGCACAAGCCGCCTTGATGAGAGCGCCCCATAAGTCCAACTTAAGGACAATAAACAAAAGTGCTAGGTGGGAGATACCCCACCATGGTAACATCTTTTCATTTTCCCTTTTGTACGTATTGGTAAAATAAGTTTAATTTCATGTTTTGTTTGATTAGTTGAGTTTAATTGGGAGTCTAGTATGTTAAATAAGGTTTTATGATGTTTTGATAGTTGTTTGGAGGTTTGGAATGCTTGGTATGGTACAAAAACATTGAAGAATTTTAAAAAACAGAGCACCATCCACACGTACGCGCCATGCACGCGTACTCGTGTATCAAGTATTTTCGACCATCCATGCGCACGCGTCATGTGCGCTTACGCGTGGATTGCACATTTTCAACCCCCCCGGCTTACAACCCGAGAGTTGCGCCTACACTGCGCCAAAATTGTGCCTGAGGCACAAACTGACCCACGCGTAAGCGTGAGGGACGCGCTCGCGTCCCCTCTCTGGTTTTCCATGCACGCGCACGCGTGATACACGCGTACGCATTACGTCTATTTCACCTCAACCCATGCGCACGCACACCAAACGCGTACGCGTGGAAGCCCTTCTTTCACTACACTTCTTTTCTCCTCTCTTTTCCATTTCTTTCCTTCTTCTTTCTTCTTCCCTTCTCCTACTCATCATCCAACACTATAAACACCATCCATAACCATTTTTTTTAGTTAGTTAGT
This sequence comes from Arachis ipaensis, assembly GCF_000816755.2. Classification (NCBI taxonomy): domain Eukaryota; kingdom Viridiplantae; phylum Streptophyta; class Magnoliopsida; order Fabales; family Fabaceae; genus Arachis; species Arachis ipaensis. The sequence continues at coordinate 68,719,678 of NC_029792.2, forward strand.
TACTTGTTTAATTATTTAATTTTTCATTTAATTTTCTATTTTTCATTATAAGTGTTGGATTACTAATTTTGTTGCTAATTCTTGCTGCCTATTATTAACTGAAGGCTATTTTAGCATAGTTATTTTTATTTTTCATTGTTGGATTTCTTTGTTGAGGTTACAATTTGTTACTTGGTTTTGAGTTTTCATGTTTAACATTCGTGAACACCAAGTACATGTTACATTGCCTTTAAGCTTCTTAACTCTTTTGAATTGCATATTTTGGCCACCATGCACTCATCATCCATCACTAGGTAATTGTATATTATCATTGCATTTTTTTTAGTTGATGCTTGTTTGTGATTTACCTTTATTGACATCACCTATTTCATGTATTGAAATTTTTAAATTGTGAAGTTGGATCGAAAGCTTACCTAGTGACATATTTTTGAGCTTTGTAAAGCTTTGTGGACCATGCTTGCTATGTGATTGATTTCCACTTCTATCTTCTTTTTCCTAAGTTCCATAGTATCCATGTGTTTCACCTCTATGTCACTTAGGTGTTGCAACAACTCCAATATGTGTCATTGATTGTTGTGTAAGTTTCATATACCGTCTTGTTCACTAAGTTTACTTACACATCAATCAATGTCCATGCATTATCCAATTTTACAATTGCTTGATTAATTGCTTGAATGCTTTCATGCCTCTTCACTACATGTTTGGTTGACTTAACCTACAAGACTTTTGAAGTATTTCAAGCACACTGGAATGAGTGAAGTGTGTGCTTTCTTTTGTATAATTGTGACATGGCTTTTAAATACTAGGGTGTGAGTTCTAAACCGCATGCAATTTAGGGACCACACACCTATGTTTCATCAATGTCACACTAATTCACTCACTCGATTCTAGTGATTTACCTCATTCCAGCAATTTACGCTTCCTTGCTTACGTATTTTCTCTTCTTACGGTGTTATTTTCTATTTTTCATGACTAATGCACCATAAAAAACAGAAGCGGAAGGAAGAACACACAGCACCGGTTGACCCACCAGCTGAAGGTAGCAACTAGGAAGGTCGCCGTACCCCCTTGCTCATTTTTTAGTGCACCGAGGACGGTGCAAACTTTTAAGTGTGGGAAGGTCGTCCGACTAGTCGGCATTTTTGGGTGACAAGTTTCTAATACCAACACTTTTGCATTTCATTCTTAGGTCCTTTAGGATTTTTAGTTGTATTTTCTTGTCTTGCATATATATATATAATAAGCTTAGTCAAAATAATGAATTTTTTCAAGAATTTTATCTATAGGGCACCCCAATTGATTGAAAAAAAAAATTAGAACTTGCTGGAATTATACAATTGTGGATCATGTTTTTGAGCTAAGAACACAAGCATGTGAGATTTGAGCCTAATTGTGCGGTTACATCATATGACCACTTATTTTCATTCTTGTGTGCATTGTTCTCTTTCTATGATTGTGATCCTTTATTTGTTTAATTCTATATGTCCATTATTCCTTGTATACATGCACTTATATGATTGAGGCCATCATTTCAAATTGCTCACTTACCCATATAGCCTTACCTTTTTTCTTCCATTGTTAAGCAATTTTGAGCCTATGCTTAACCCATTTGTTCTTAATTTTAGCACATTACAAGCCTAAAGCGAAAAACAATATATGTCCTTGTTTGGATCTTTGATTAGCATAGGCTAGTGAGAATGCTCATCATCTAAGTTTGGGAAAGTTGGGAACATTGGTTGGGATGAAAGTGTATTTTTGTATTTTTGTCAAAATTTTGGGAATTGGGTACATACTCATGTGTTAATTAAATGTAAAACCACATGCATTGATATTTTTGTATATACTTTATTGCAAAAAGAAAAAAATAATAATAATAAATAATACAAAATAAAGAAAAAAAATATATATATAATAAAAAAAAAGGAAAAAAAAGCAATAAGAAGGGGAGAAAATGCCCCAAAACAAAGTTCAATAAAAATCAATGCATATGTGTGGTGATCACAAAAGGGAATGCATAAGTGTGTGAAAAAAGTGAAGAATGCATAGTTTGGCTAGCTTTGAATTGTATAGGTTATTATATAGGTTACGTGGGAAGTTTAAGTTAATCAAAGATTCAAATTTCGAGCTCACTTGACAATATATAACCCTACCTTGATCCTAGCCCCGTTACAACCTATGGGAAAGCCCTCATGATATTTGTATGTATGCATAAAACAATTGTTGATTATTAGATGAAAAAACAAATCTTAAAAAGTATGATTAGGAGAGAATTGAGTGAATCAACCCTATACACTTGAGTGACAAGAGCGGATACACATCCGGTGAGGGTTCGATTGCTCAATTACGTGCTTTCACCTATGATCGTCTCTTTTCTTGCAAGTTTGTAAAATCTTTCTAATAATTCAATTCAATTGTGGGTTTGATTTGACTACTATGGCTTTAGCCCTTGTACTTATATATGTATTCTTGGAAGTTGATTTATTTTGACCAAGTAGTTGCATTCATTTTAATAGATTGCATGTAGATAGGTTGCATTTAGGTAGTTTACATTGAATACATGTTGACACCCTTTGCTTTTTTCTTGAGTTTAGCATGAGGATGTGCTTAGTTTAAGTGTGGGGAGGTTTGATAAATCCCAATTTTGTAGTTTATCTTGTGCTTATTTCGGGGGATTTTATCAACTTTTCTCACTTTTATTCATTGAAATAGCATAGTTTTGTAATTCTCCCTTAATTTGTGCTTAAGTGTAAAAACATGCTTTTTAGGCCCTTAAATTGGTGATTTTAATTCACTTTAATTCCATTCGATGCCTTGATGTGTTTGTTGAGTGATTTCAAGTTCATAAGGCAAGTATTGGATGGAAGAAATGAAGAGAAAAGCATGCAAGTGGAGAATTCATGAAGAAATGAGCTTTTGGAGAATTAAGGGCCACGCGCACGCGTCATACACGCTCATGCATGAATTGAAGATTCGCAATCCACGCGCACGCGTCACGCACGCGTACGCGTGAGTAGAGGTTTTGGCCAGAGAAGTGCACGCGTCACCCACGCGTATGCGTGATGCTCGGCACGTAACCCACTTCAAGTGAAATCGCTGGGGGTGATTTTTGAGCTGCCCAGGCCCAAATCCAACTCGTTTCTGAGGGTATTTCATGTAGAAGTCAAGCTTTAGCAAAGGGGGAGCACTTAGTTAGTCATGATAAGCCTTTAGTTAGTTTTCTAGAGAGAGAAGACTTCTCCCTCTTCTCTCTAGAATTAGGTTATGATTAGGTTAAATTCACTTGGATCTAGATTTGATTACTTGATTTCATCTTTTTTCCTTTACAGTTCCTTGTTCTAATACTTCAATTCTTCTTGGTTCTTTAGTTAATTCCACTTTTATGCTTCTTTCATGTTATTGAATGCTCATGTTAGATTTGGTTTACATTTAATGGAATTTGATGTTTGATGTTCTTTTATTGTTAATTTGAGTTGTGAATTTTACTTTCCTTGGAATTGGTAGTTAGTAGATTTATATTTCTCGCACTTTTACTATGCTTTCCTTTTATGCCTTCCAAATGCTTGACAAAATGCTTGGTTGGATGTTAGAGTAGATTTTGAGCATTCTTGGCTTGGAAAGAGTAATTAGGTAATCTTGAGTCATGAATACCCAATTCATGTTGGTGATCTAGAGTTGTTAGTTAATATGATTTCCATTGACTCTAATCTCTTGCTAATCCCATTAGTAAGTTGATTGGGATTTTTGGATTGAGATTGATTAGTCTTGTTAGACTTTCTCTTATGGAAGATAACTTACACCTTCTTCCAACTTTGAAGATGACGAAATAGGATAAATTCTTGTTAATTATTGTTATTGGTGACTAGGATAGAAAGCCTATATTCTCAATCCTTACCATGAATGTCTCTCTTTATTAGTTGCTTTCCTTAGTTGCTCTGTTTACTTTTCTTGTCATTTATATTCCTTGCCCTTTTTATCAATCAAACCCCTTGTCTTTCATAGCCAATAACTGACCACTTCATTGCAATTTCTTGTGAGATGACCCGAGGTTTAAATACTTCGATTAATTCTTATTGGGGTTTGTGCTTGTAACAAAACCAATTTAAATTTGATGTGAGAGTTGTTTGTTGGTTTGGAGTTATGCTTACAACGAAGTTCTTCTTTTCTATAAGAGAAAATCTAAACCGACGATAATTCTCATCTATCATGCATCCACCTCTTTTGATTCTGAGTCAGAGAGAACATTCTTGAGATTGAGAAGAGAAGCAAGAGGGAAGGGAGTTATTGGAGAAGAAAAATCAGAAGAGGAAGACCAAGAAATGGAGGGTAACCTCCCTAATCCACCAGAAGAGGTGGCCAACAACAATGGCCAACCTCTAAGGAGAGTTCTAGCATCATACACCTTCCCCAATCCAAGAAACTATGGGAGCAGTATACTCACTCCTAATGTTCATGCAAATAACTTTTAGTTGAAGCCTCAACTTATCACTTTGGTACAAAATAATTGTTCTTATGGAGGAGGTCCCCTTGAAGATCCGAACCAACACCTATCTGTCTTCATGAGGATATGTGAAACTGTCAAGATAAATAGTGTGCATCTGGATATTTACAAGTTGCTGCTGTTTCCATTCTCATTGAGGGATAAGGCATCTCAATGGTTGGAGACATTCCCCAAAAAAAGCATCAACACTTGGGATGATTTAGTGAATAAATTCCTATCTAAGTTCTACCCACCTCAGAGGATCATAAGATTGAAGACAGAAGTACAAACATTCACTCAAATGGATGGAGAATTACTTTATGAGGCATGGGTGAGATACAAAGCTCTGATTAGAAAATGTCCACCTGAGATGTTTAGTGAATAGGACAGACTTCAGAATTTCTATGAGGGGTTGAATCTAAAAGCTCAAGAGTCCCTGAATTACTCTGCTGGAGGTTCATTGCAACTAATGAAGACAGCTGAAGAAGCCCAGAATCTCATAGACACTGTGACTAACAATCAATACATTTATGCTCATCAAAGGCAACGCCAACCAGCTCCAAAGAAACGTGTATTAGAGCTTGAAGGAGTGGACACTATCTTGGCACAGAACAAGTTGATGCACCAACAAATCCAACAGAAAATGGAGATGATGGCAAAGAGAATTGATGGACTTCATATGGCTGCAGTGAACACAACAAGTCAACCTTCAAATGGATGGAGCCAAAGTGAAGAAGCTTTTGAGAAAAGCAACTATGAGCAGCAACCAGAGCAAGTCTAGTACATGCATAACACTTCAAGCTCTTCTCAGAATGACTTCCATGGAGATACATACAACCCATCATGGAGGAATCATCCCAATTTGGGGTAGGGTGATAATCAGAATTCATGGCAAAAGAATCACAATTCCAACAACTCCCGCAACACAAACAACCAAAATCATTCATCCAATAATACTAATCAATACAGAAAACCACAAAACTCATATCAGCAACCCAATAACAACTCACAGATTCACCAAAATAACTTCTCCACACCACCTTTCAACTCCCAGAACAACCACCTTAACAACCCAAATAACTTCCAGCAACAACCATCATATTCCAACATACCATCCATCGACCATCAGGAAACCAGGATCTTAACTCTTGAAGCAACATTACAAGCACTTGCTCAGACTACACAAAGTCTAGCTAAAGGACAAGAGCGACAAGAGGCTACTATGAGGAATCTTAAAAGACAAGTAGGGCAATTAGCTAGACAAGTTGAAAGACCAAACAAGGTTTTCCCAAGTGATACCATTCCAAATCCCAAAGAAAAGTGCAAAGTAATTCAACTTAGGAGTGGAAAGACATTGAATAATGGCAAGGTTGACAGTGAAGTGGCAACTAAAGAAAAGGACCAGGAGAAGCTCAAGAAGAAGGAGGAAGAACCACAAGCTTCAAGGAAGGGAAAGAAAATTATGGAAGAGCATCCACAAGAATAGAAGAAGGATGTGAAACCTTACATTCCTCCTCTGCCATATCCTCAAAGGTTGCAAAGAGAGCTCAAGGACCAATAGTTTCCCAAGTTCCTAGAAATTTTCAAGAAGCTGAAAATTAACTTACCACTTGCTGAAGCTCTAGAGCAAATGCCATTGTATGCAAAATTCCTCAAAGAACTCATTAACAATAAGAGAAGCTGGAATGAAAAGGAGACAGTGATCTTGACACAAGAATGCAGTGCAATAATTCAAAAAGGTCTCCCACCAAAACTAAAAGATCCTGGGAGTTTCATCATATCATGCACCATAGGCAATATGACCTTGGAAAAAAGCTCTCTGTGACTTAGGTGCGAGTATCAATTTGATGCCTCTCTCATTAATGAAAAAGCTTGCAATAGAGGAAGTCAAACCCACCAGAATATCACTTCAAATGGTGGATAGATCACTCAAAACACCCAACGGGGTTGTGGAGAACTTATTGGTAAAGGTGGGAGAATTCGTCTTCCCTGCCGATTTTGTCATTTTGGACATGGAAGAAGAAGGACACAACTCAATTATCTTGGGTAGACCTTTCTTAGCAACAGCAAGAGCTATCATTGATGTGGAGAAAGGGGAGATGATCCTCAGGGTGCATAATGAACAAATGATCATCAATGTCTTTAAGGCCATGCAATATCCCCCTGAGAAGGAAAAGCATATGAGGGTGGAAATGATAGAAGAATTGGAGGAAGAGATGCTTGAAGCCAACGGCCAGGAGGAACAAGAGGAGGAAATAGAAGTAGAACAAAATGTCTCAGAAGAACAAGTGACTGAAATCTCTTTTGAAAGCAAGAAAGAGGAGGTGCCAAAGCAAGAGTTGAAGCCCCTCCCTCCTCATCTCAAATATGCATACCTTGGTGAAGAGAATAGTCTTCCAGTAATCATCAATTCATCCTTGAGCACACAAAATGAAGCCAAACTTATTGAGGTGTTGAAGACTCACAAGACAGCTTTAGGATGGACGATTGATGATATCAAGGGTATAAGCCCTACAATTTGTATTCACAAAATCTTACTAGAAGAGGACTCAAGGCCTGTGATACAACCGCAAAGAAGGCTTAACCCAACCATGAAGGAAGTGGTTCAAAAAGAAGTGATGAAGCTGTGGAATGCTGGAATCATATACCCAATCTCTGACAGCTCTTGGGTAAGCCCAGTTCAAGTGGTGCCAAAGAAAGGTGGCATGACTGTCATCTTTAATTAGAAGAATGAACTCATTCCCACAAGGACAGTGACAGGGTAGAGAATGTGCATTGACTATAGAAGACAGAATGATGCCACAAGAAAAGATCACTTCTCTCTCCCTTTCATTGATCAGATGCTAGAAAGATTGGCTAGCCATGCTTACTATTGCTTCTTGGATGGGTATTCTGGGTGATGGGGGAAAACTAGATTTTCACACAAACTCACCGACAAGTGTACCGGGTCGCATCAAGTAGTAATAACTCACAAGAGTGAGGTCGATCCCACAGGGATTGATGGATCAAGCAACATTAGTGAGGTGATTAGTTTAGTCAAGCTAACAGTGGTGAATGAAATGAAATTGAAGCAGCAGAAAGTAAATCACAAAGAATATAAATGGACAGAAGGTAAATTGGCAGAAGCTTAAAGAGCAAGAAAAGTAAATTGCAGTAACTATAAAGGGAATTGGGTGTTGGAAATTAAATAAAGCAGTAGATCAAAGCTCAGAATAATTGCAGAAGAATTAAATTGCATGAAAAGTAAATTCAGATCACAACAAACTCAAACGTAAAGTTGCAGAAAGTAAAATTGCAGAAACGGAAATTGTAGCAGAGAAATGTAAGAAATGGAAATTGCATAAAGCCAAATTGAATTCAATACTTGAAATGTAAAAGTGCAAAAAAGTAAAAGTATATCAAAGAGAGCTTTCTATTCTATCCTACTCCTACTCCTACTCCTACTGCTGCCTACTACTATTGCAGCCTAACCGAGCTCTTTTTCCTAACAGAACTAAAGCCTTTTTATAGGCATTCCTAAATTAAAAATGAAATTCAAATTGAATATAAATTACAATTAAATACAAAATTCCTATTCTAGATGATCCTTGTGCCTTTGAGTGATGAAAATGGGCTCTGCTTGCTTTGAAATTCACTTGGGCTTGGAATCAGCTAAATTGAGTAGAAGTGATGCTTCCAGGAGAGCGTAGTGTTCATTTAGAGAACGTAGCGTTTGGGCATCCATACGTATGCGTGCTGCACGCTTGCACGTCCCTGGTGTTTTGGCTCATCGACGCGTACACGTCACTTGCGCGTACTCGTCCCTTGTAGTGTTCACAAAACGAACGCAGCGTTCATGCAATGAACGCTACCCCACGCGTACGCGTCATGTGCACTTGCGCATGGGTGGGAAAATGTTGATTCCATGCTCCACACGTCCGCGTGCTTCCTTCCAGATTCTCCATCGACGCGTGCGCGTCATGTGCGCGTGCGCGTCGGTTGCAAAACTTCAATTCCAATTTTGAATTTGCTCGAAAATGTTCACTTATGCAACGTAGTGTTCTCTTTGCAAATGAACGCTAATTACATCCACGTGTACACGTGGGTATTCAGAATTCCTTTCCTGACACGTGCGTGTCGTGACGTTTCTCCAAACGTGCTCAAACTTCAAAAGTATGTCCAGAATTTTTTCTTTGAGCTTATTTTGTACTTTTTGCTTCTTTTCCTTCATCTTTTCACCTATCATCAACCAAACGGATGTATCAAAACCTTGGCATAATCATCAAATCTTGCATCATTTATATAATCAACTAAATCTTGCAAGAAATCTAATGAAAATGCATAAAATTACCAATGTTTGATTGAATCAAGACAAGCATGAAATTATCACTCAAACACTTATTTGTTGCCTGAAAATTGCATGAAAACCAAATAAAAACTAATGAAATAGCCTTGTGAAACTAGCCTAAGATGACTTGTCATCACAACACCAAACTTAAATCTTGCTTGTCCCCAAGCAAGCAGTAAATCATAAGGAAAATTAATGGAAGCAGAGAAGTGTCTAAGCCCTTTATTGGAAGACATTAAATACTGATTAATGGGGTTTTCATGCATGGTATCTTATAGGTTTTTTTATTCTGTGACTGAGACATCAACACTCTTTTGGATCCATACTTGAATTACACAAAAAAATGAGATTTATTATTGCTTGGTCCTTAATTTTTCTTGTTCTCTTTCTTGGCTGAGATTTATTGCTTGTTGAGGCTTAATGCTATGTGGTAAGGTAGCTTTTTAGAGTAAGCTTTCATCCAGCATTTCCGCCCCAGTTGGTTCAAGATGCTAGGTGTTGAAACACCCCTATGGGCTTACTTGCTCAAGCCTCTCCTTAGCATACACACATCACATGCATTTAGCTTTGTTTTGTTCTTTGAAAATTGATGCCCAGTACCTCTTTGGGTTACTAAATGCTTTGTCTCAAAGTAGCTCTTGATAGTAGACTTTCGGTTGGCAATCCCGGGTTAGTTAACCCAAGTTGCCGGGTGATGAAGCACCCCTTAGAACCTAGTTATCCAAGCTTATCTTTGTGCAAGAACATCACATGCATTTATCCAAATTTCCAACCATTGGTGCCCAGCCTTGTTTATTTCTTTTTGCTTCTTTCTCTTGCATTTTCTTTCTTTTATTTTGGACCTTTTTCATTTGTCAAATCTCATGGAATGCAATTCAAGTTCATATCACACAGTCATGCCAATATTCAGCCTTATTCATGAATCAACTAATAAACCAGCACATAACCTTATTCTGTCTCATATTAAACCAGACTTTTACTCTTTCTCTTTTTCTCAGTTATTTTTCTTTTTTTCAAGCATGAAGGACAAAGCATATAATTCAAGTAAGATGAAAATGAATCAAGCATTTAGACTAGCAAGCCATAACAGCATGAAAACAAACAGACAGTAAATAAATCAAATAGAATACTAATAAACAGAGGACATTTGCAGTTTCAATTAGCATATTTGAGCTAAAGTCAGTCAGAGAACAATACAACCTCTTGGAGTCCATTTGTTCCCTCTGTGTCATCATCATTGTTGGGTTTCATGTCCTTCCTTTGTCTAAGATGATGTATCTTTTCCTCCAAGAGATTGAATGACTTCCTAGAAAAGATATTGAAAGTTGCTTGTTTCCCAAGTACTTGACAAACAGTTAGCATGCATGTATGCTTGTAATTCTCTGATCCTAAGTTAGTGTGGGAACACCAAACTTAGTTCCTTGCCTACTTTTATATGCATCAGAATGGATACATGTATGAAACATCAAGTACTATTTATTAAGAAAATAAACTATGAACTAGAAAACAACTATGAAATAGAAAATAGACATGAACTAGAAAACAAACTAAAAACTGGAAACATAACAATTATTAAGTACTTTCTCTGATTGTTTGGAGCCGATACTAGTCATGCTGAGGGTGTAATGTGTCCTTAATGAAATTTTTGGTGGAAGACCAAACTTAGCATCCAGCATTCACCCCTTAATTATTTTGGTGTGCAACACCAAACTTAGCTCTACTAAGAAAGGAAAAACTACTGCCCTGTAGCTGATGACTTTCTCCCTCTTCTTCCAGTTTGTTAAGAGGAATGACCTCAATGGTAAAGAGGAGCCAGCCAGTACCCCCTTTTCTTGCCTCTCTCCAGCAAGCTTCCTTTTGTTGGTTGCTTGATTGAGCTTTCTTACTGGTGGTCCAAGGGTTGGATTACTTGTGGTTGACTTCTCCTTCTTCCCTGATATATTCAATGGTAGCTTGGTCACAATCCTCTCTTCGGTGTTGTTGTTGGTTGCCTTCACTTTTTTAATTTCAAGACATGGTTGCTGTGTGATTATTGGAGTTGTATCTTCATCAAGAGCTTTTTGAATTGATGGTTCCATGAGCCCTTTTTCTATGCAACTTTCTGCCTCACTTTCTTGTTCTTCCACTTCCTCTTTTGCACTCAACATTTGTTGTAATAGCACTTTCATGGAGGAGGTTTGTTGTTCTTTCCAAGATTTCTTCATCTCCTCTTCATATCTTTCGATCACAGATTCAAGTGTTGAGAGTTTTTCATTCAGGAAAGTTTGTGGGGTTTGTGAGTTTTCATGTTCCTTTGTCATCTTAAGCGGCTTCTGTAGATCTGTAGTCTCATGTTCAAATACCTCCACAACCTCTTCCTCTATTAAAATTTCACTTTATACAGTAGCCTCTTTATCTTGCTCTTCTACTTCCTCCTTTACATCCATCAATTGGTCTTCATCTCCCTTGCTTAGCACTTCTTTGTTTCTCCTTGCTTGCTCCAAATATCCATCCATCTTATTGCAGAGGGTTTCTTGCTCTTTCCAAGAGTCTATGGATATTTGTAGGTATTGTTCAAATGCTAGCTCAAGGGATGAAGGCTGAAAATGAGTTTCTGGACATGTGGACTGATGAGCGGATAATTTATACGCTTTTTGGCATTGTTTTTAGGTAGTTTTTAGTATGTTTTAGTTACATTTTATTATATTTTTATTAGTTTTTATGCAAAAATCACATTTCTGGACTTTACTATGAGTTTTTATGTTTTTCGGTAATTTTAGGTATTTTCTAGCTGAAATTGAGGGATCTGAGCAAAAGTCTGAGTCAGAGGCTGAGAAAGGACTGCAGATGCTGTTGGATTCTGACCCTCCTGCTGTTGGATTTTTCGGAGCTACAGACACCCAATTGGCGCGCTCTCAGTTGCGTTGGAAAGTAGACACCTTGGGCTTTCCATCAATGTATAATAGTCCATATTTTTCCCCAGATTTGATGCCCCCAAACTGGCGTTTAAACGCCTACCAGAGACCCTTTTCTGGCGTAAAACGCCAGAACTGGCACCAGAACTGGAGTTAAACGTCCAAACTGGCATCCAAGCTGGCGTTTAACTCTAGAAAAGGCCTATGCACATGTAAATCTCAATGCTCAGCCCAAGCACACACCAAGTGGGTCCCGGAAGTGGATTTTGCACTATTTGCACTTAATTACTTATTTTCTGTAATCCTTAGTAACTAGCTTAGTATAAATAGCACGTTTTATTATTGTATTCGGACTTGGAGATCTGATCTTTTAGACTTTTAGATCTATCATCTGATCTTTGGACTTTTATGTGACATTTGGAGAGGCTGGCCATTTGGCCATGACTAGACCTTTTTCTTTTATGTATTTTCTACGGTGGAATTTCTACACCTCAGAGATTAAGGTGCGGAGCTCTGCTGTTCTTCATAAATTAATGCAAGTACTATTGTTTCTCTTTCAAGTCACGCTTACTTCTTCTCCAAGATATACTCTCGTACTTAATTCAGTTAAGTCAGAATGAAAGGGGTGACCCGTGACAATCACCCACTATCTTCGTTACTCGCATAGCCATGATCCGCGTGCCTGACAACCACAAGCGGTCTACGTGATGTTCAACGTAGTCATTGGACAACAGCCGGAGTATAGTCTTTTGGGTCTCTGATTCATGGACTGAGTTTGTGAGATTAGAACCTTCGTGGTAGAGGCTAGAACCAATTGGCAGCATTCCTGAGATTCGGAAAGTCTAAACCTTGTCTGTGGTATTCCAAGTAGGATCTGGGAAGGGATGACTGTGACGAGCTTCAAACTCGCAAATGTTCGGCGCAGTGACAGTGTGCAAAAGGATAGAGAGATCCTATTCTGACACAAGTGAGAACCGACAGATGATTAGCCGTGCAGTAGCTGTACCTGGTATTTTTCATCCGAGACGAGAAATCCGACAGTTGATTAGCCGTGCAGAAACCGTACTTGGACCATTTTCACTGAGAGGGTCATACAGCTTGCCATGGAAGGGAGTACGCATGATTGGATGAAGACAATAGGAAAGCAGAGGTTCAGAAGCAACAAAGCATCTCCAAACACTTATCTGAAATTCCCACCAATGAATTACATAAGTATCTTATTTTATTTTATGTTTTATTTATCTTTCAATTATCAAAACTTATAACCAATTGAATCTGCCTGACTAAGATTTACAGGATGACCATAGCTTGCTTCAAGCCGACAAACTCTGTGGGATCGACCCTTACTCGCGTAAGATTTTATTACTTGGACGACCCAGTGCACTTGCTGGTTAGTTGTACCGGAGTTGTGAAAAGTGTGATCACAATTCCGTGCACAAAGTTTTTGGTGCCGTTGCCGAGAATTGTTCGAGTTTGGACAACTGACGGTTCATCTTGTTTCTTAGATTGGGTAATTTTATTTTATGTTTAAGCTTTTTATTTTTATTTTTGAAAAAAAAAATTTTAAGAATGAATTATAGAGTTTCATGAGATATGTTGAAGCCTGGCTGGCTGTTAAGCCATGTCTAATCTTTTGGACTGAGGTTTCCACTTTCCATTGTAGAAAGGACACGTCTGTATTTGTTATGCTAAAGCTTGGCTGGCCATTTGGCCATGTCTAATTCTTTTGGACCGAAGCTTTAGACTAACATTACAGGAATCCTGGAATTCTTATTAAAAATTTTGAATTTCTTTATTTTCTTGTTCCAAAATAATATACAAAAAAATTTAATAAAATCATAAAACGAAAAAAAAATTTTGTGTTTCTTGTTTGAGTCTTGTGTCAAATTTTAAGTTTGGTGTCAATTACATGTTTTTAAATTTTCTTAAATTTTCGAAAATTCATCATGTGTTCTTTCTAGATCTTCAAGTTGTTCTTGATGATTTTCTTTGTTTAATCTTGTGATTTTCTTGTTTTGTGTTTTTTGTTGTTTTTCATATGCATTTTCGAGTTCATAGTGTCTAAACATTAAAAATTTTTTAAGTTTGGTGTCTTGCCTGTCTTTCTTTTCTTAAAAATTTTCAAAAATATGTTCTTGATGTTCATCATGATCTTCAAAGTGTTCTTGGTATTCATCTTGACATTCAAAGTGTTCTTGCATACATTGTTTGTTTTGATCTTAAATTTTTATGTTTTGTTTCATTTTGTTGTTTTTCTCTCTCCTCAATAAAAATTCAAAAGTCAAAAAAATATCTTTTGCTTATTCTTCTCATAATTTTTGAAATTTTGAGTTGACTTGGTCAAAAATTTTTAAAATTTAGTGTTTCTTGTTAGTCAAGTCAAAATTTCAATTTAAAAACTTTATCTTTTCAAATCTCTTTTCAAAAATCAAATCTTTTTCATTTTTCTTCTTAATATTTTCGAATTTCTTAAATAAATTTTCAAAATCTTTTTCTTATTTTTATTTTGTTCGGTAGGTCGGGTATCGGACGGATCGGGTTGGTATACTGGTTGGTGGTGAGGGGTCTCGTCTCGTCATGAACTACCGGTCTATTGTAGGCGGGGTCCCGAGCAATTCTTGTAGAGGGGGGTGTCACCTGCAAAGACACTCCGACGCTCTAGTCAGTAATGTGCACGCGAAAAGAGGGGAGAGTGATGTGTGACGTACCTTGGGAGAAGGGTAAAATCTTCCCTTTATATACTGTGTTAGGGGTGGGCCCTACAAGGACAGGCCCATTTCCTCCGAAACGTTCTCCCACAGCTGTAAGTGAGCTGTCTGGGACACGTGTCCGGGTCGGTTGCGGGGCGCCTCACCCTTGACCGTTCGGGTCGGGTGGCGCTCGGGTCGGGCCAACCCGTGGGGGTTTGGGCCATGCCATAACAGTGCCCCCACGCACCAGTGATAGTCGTGGGAGCTATTAGTGGCGTGTTAGTTCGTGTTCCACTCATCGTCGCCAGGTCGGCCACCCGTGGAAGGGACATGCCCCCTACGCGCGTGTCTCTTGGTTGTTGAGGCAACCGATTGTCGCTTCGTTCTTCGCGCTGAGCATTAAATGCTCATAATGGGTTGCAAAATCCCGCGCGTAAAGACCATTTTACCCCTGGCTCTTTCGCGCTTTGTGTGGCGGTTTTTAAACAGTTTGCTTCAACTCTTTCTTTTTCTTTTACACTCCTGTTTCTTCTATCTCCCCGCTATCTCCCTCTTGTTCTTTCAAAAGATTTCAGAGCGTCGCTGCAGTGCCCTCGTGCATCTTCCCTTCGTTCTTCTTAGTTTTCGCAACAAATTCAGGTAATCCTTGGATATCTTTCTTTTCTGCTTCGTTGTTGCATGCTTGTTGTTTGTGTTTGCTTTGCATTCTTGCTGTCTTGCTTGGTTTTTGTTGCTAGATGACCTTTAGTGCTAAGTAGATGTGTTAGGGGAGGGGTACCATTCCAGGGTAGGTTTTTAGGTGGCTTGCGTGATAGGTATAGCTTTAGCCATGCTTGATCTTAACTGTTGAATAGGAATAGTTTCTGGGTTTTTTCCGGACTCCCGACCTCGTAGACTAATGGAGTGGTACCCCCACTGTAGGTATACCTCGCATCGTCTCCCGGGCTTCTGTTTCCGCCGTAAACTACGATCCTTACACTTGGGTGACCTCAGATGTGAAGGATTCGCCGAACCAGATGGATCTGGAGGAGTTGACGGAGTTCCGGCAAGCCGGATATCTGTGCGGGGGGACAGATGAGGAGACCAATTACGAGACCTTCGTTCCCACCCCCAACGAGCGATTGTATGAGATTAATTTCCGTTCTCCCCGAGTTGCCGATTGAATTTGGTTTTACAAAGCCATGTTCACCCAGGTTGGCGTTCGCCTACCATTTTCCGATTTTCAGATGTCGCTTCTTAATCGGATATCCGTGTCGCCGTCGCAACTCTATCCGAACAGCTAGGCTTCCATCCGCTGTTTTGAGATGGTTTGTGAATATCTCGAGCTGCCGGTGTCAGTGGATGTCTTACTCTTCTTCTTCTACCTTACCAACCCCTCCAAACAAGGGAAGGCGAGGAAAGGGTTCCTGTCCTTCCGGTCTGCCCATGGCCGGAGGATATTTGGCCTGTTTGAGGACTCTTATCATGGGTTCAAGGACAAATTCTTCAAATTTCATCCCGTTGAAGGTCGCCATCCCTTTGGGTTATCGCTAGAGGGGGAGCGCCTCATCCCGACTTATTGGAGCTTCGGGGCGGGGTCTAATTCTTTCATTAAGGTGACCTACAAGGGAATGTCCCCTGTAAATAAGAGGATTGCCAACGTGCTGTTTGCTCTTTTTGGAAAGAACCCCGTGAACCCCCATCTCCTTATGGGTGAACGAGAGTTCCCCAGGAATTATATTTGTGAGCTGTTTTGTCTTGTTCTTTTGCATTGTTTGTTATTTAGTTTGTTCTTCCCGACTTCACGACTAACGTACTTATTTCTCTGTTGTAGTGGAGATGTCTGCCTCGGTAATCGGACTCGAGAATTTGGTGAAGACCTTCTTGGAGGATAGCGATGAGGAGAAGGCTGATGAGAAGGATGCCAGGAAGCCGGAAGGCCCTTCCGGGGAGAAGGAGGATCGGGCTGTGCCCTCTCCCCAGTATACCGCAGTGTCCGAAAAGAATTCGGTCGGGGCGCAGGCTTCCCCTATTCTCAAGAAGCCGTTGTTGGTCATTCGACCTCTACCCTACAAGAACAAGATGTAGAAATTGTTCATACTCCCAAGATACTGAGGGCCTCTGCCAGCCCGGAAGGAACCCTCACCGTGATGGAGAAAAATTTTGATGCTGGGACTTTCATCGACTCCCAGCTGATCCCTGGCACGGAGGAGCACTTCCTTGGCACCAACCTGGCCGGGCAGGCGAGGTGGATGTATCGAACCCTTCTTCGAGGAGCTATGATAGCTCGGAAGGCCGAGTTCGAGTTGTCGGGTATGAAGGCGCTGCGAAGGAAACTTGATACTGCTGCCAAAGCCAACAACGAGTTCAAGGTCCAGGTCAAAAAGCTTCAGGAGCAACTGGCCGCGGCAGAGAGGGGGTGGAAGGAAGCCGAGGAGAGGGCTGCATCATTTAAGGAAAAAATGAGTGCCTCCGACGCCACCGTCTCCCGTCTTACCGAGCGGGAGATGACTCTAGAGAGTCAGCTTAACACCGTGCAAGGTTGGGTGGTCGCTGTGGAAAAGGAGCGCGATGCGGCCGTCTCGTCAGCTGGGGCTGCGCGAGCCGAGGCGGAAGAGTTGAAGAGGAAATATAAGACGGTCAGGGAGCAGGGGAAGAACGCGATCTTTATGACCGAGGAGGCTCTCAAGGCCCAGGTGAAGATTGCGGTCCCAGAATTTGATACGTCGGCTATTGGAGTCCTCAAAACAATCCAGGATGGCAAGATCATTGATATGCCTCGAAAATGAGCTCTTGTAACTTTGTGTTTTTGTGTGGCTTTGTAAGATACTTGTTATAACTGTTGAGACCTTTGATACTTTTTAGTGGTCGCTTGGTCGGTCTTTTATTATCGCCTTTATTCTGTTTGTTTAGTAGCGCCTATGTTTTGTTACCATTTTTCCGGTGTGGACTTATTGTTTGTGTCCGTTTTGCCGTTTGTGTTGGTAACGGTTGGAACTGTCTTGGTCGTGTTATCGCGGCCGTTAGTCATGGCTATGATCCGACTGGCTACCGGGGTGATCAGTCCCGGATTGCCATTGAAGAACGCGATTATGTGGAATACGTATTGGGAAATAGTAGATAAAAGAATTTGGACAAGTAAAAATTAGTCGTTAACCAAACAAACTCGTGAACATGGCAGGTACTTGATAAAGATAAATAGCTAAGAATTAATACGTGAATAGAGTAAGCATCTCTTGGCTCATCAGGCCGCTTGGCCAGTGTTTCGAGGGTTACCTGAAACTGGAGGTCGATCTCGGATGAGATCTCCTGTACTGGTTGGAGATGGCGTGTCCGGCTGGCTGGTGGCGGCCGGAGCTGTTGTGTCCGTCTTGTTGGACTGCTGCACTGCTAATCCTTGGTCACCGGAGAGTGGGGGGTACCTGCAAGAGACTCCGATGCTTAAGTTAGCACGAGTATTAAGCAGGTTTTATGTAGAATCAGAGTATGAGTTATACCTGGGTGCTGCAGTGTATTTATAGTAGTGAGAAGTGACCTTCTTAGATAAGATAAGTTAGTTATCTTATCTTATCTTATTTTATCTTTGGTGAGGTCAGCTTATCTTCAACGGAACCGCCCTTCTCTCTTTAGGCTTGAGCCGCTTTTTGATTTGGGTCGTTCCTCTATTTGGGCCCTTTAATGGGCTCTCCTGTTGATTTGGCCGACCTCTTTGAGAAGAGGTCGGGTAGCCGATCCTGAAGAGGTCGGTCGCTTTGTCGCCAATCATCCCAGGTCGGGTAGCTCGACCCAGGTTATGAACAGTGCCCCTGCTTGAGCTCAGTCTTTCTTGTTGAGGTCAAATCCTTGGCTTCGGTCCTTTTTAGTGAAGCCGAACTCAAGCATTTTGTCGGTTCCTTTCTTTGTAAAGTCTTTTTGAATGTGGAACGTTTCTTCTTTCGCTTCTTCTGAAAGCGCGCGCTTTTGCATTTAATATTTTGACTTTGGAAATATGCGAGGCTTTAAATACCTTCATTAATTAGTTTTAATTGCCCCTTTCCCTTGGTTTTTATTTTGAATCTTTCGATCAAAAAATGGTTTCTCTCCTTCGTAACTTCTTCCTTTACTCTCTCACTTTCTGTTGTCATCCGCATTGTTCTGCCTTTCCTTGTGTGATAGCGTCATTTGGCGATTCTCTGGGTTGATTCCATTTTCCCGTCTTCAGTTTTTGCAGCTTCTCTTTTGTTCCAGGTTGGTTTTCTACTTCCCTTTCTTCTGCGTCATTTTCTTGTCTGATTTAGAGAAAGTCTGATTTGGAGAAAGTTTGGATTTTTCTATTTTACTATGCCTGATTGTTGTGTATTCTGGGATTTCTTCGTCTTTTTGTGTGATTTCTTTGACTTTCTCTGCTGCTTGATGCCTTTAGAGTTTTGCATGTTGTCGTCGCTTCCGCTTGTGCTTTTGATGATTGTATTTGAAATGATGATTTTTGTTTCTGAAAAAAGGTTGTATCTTTGACGATTTTCCTGCTTTCGGCTTTTTTGCTATGCCCTTTTGTTTGGTAAAACTGTAGAAAGATAGTGGCTTTTTGTGTTTTTGCTTCCTTTGCGTTTATTTGAGACCTTCGTAAGCTGTAGGAATTTCTTGAAACCTTGCCTTATTTCTGCCTCCAAAGGATACCCTAGGACTTTGGTTTTGAGTCTTGGGGTTTTCCTTTCCTATGTGTTTGCCTGTGTCATTTTTGTCTAGTTGTTTTGCCCCTCGTCCAAGATGTTTTTTAGTAATCCAATCTTCTTTTCTTATTTGTAGGATTAGTCGGCATCATGTCTTCTCGCAATAACATTGTAGAGGTGTCTTCCAAAGTTCCTGAGGGGATGTCTGATTGGCTGGACTCCCTTGTCCTAATGTGTGTCTCTGTCGTGGATGCTGAATTTTGTGTAGAACTGAGGAAGCGTCATAGGATTTGTAGTAGCAGTGTCCGGGAGAGGGATTATGAACTCGTAGCTCCTGATTCCGATGAGAGGGCTTGCTTTTCTACTTTTGTCGAGGGGGAGCGTCCCTTCTTTTACGCTTATGAATACTTCTTCAGTCAGTTAGACATTACTTTTCCTTTTACTGCTTTTGAAACCGACCTGTTGTGGTCATGTAACATTGCTCCATCCCAGCTTCATCCGAATTCCTGAGGTTTTATCAAAATATTTCAACTGCTTTGCCAAGAGTTAGGCATAACACCTTCTGAAACTCTTTTCCTTTATATTTTCGTCTCGGCCAAGCCCGGAGGTTCCTCCAAAAAGAAAGCTTCCTGGGTCTCTTTCAGGTCGGCCCAGCGGCATAAAGTTTTTGCCATGTATGATGAGTCTTTTAAAGATTTTAAAAACTATTTCTTCCGCGTCCGTGCTGTTGAGGGGGTCCGCCCCTTTTTTCTTGATGAAAATGATGAGCCTGCTTTTCCTCTAGAGTGGCAAAAGAATCTGAGAGTTTCACGTTATACATGGGAGATGCTTAATGAGGTTGAGCGGGCTTTTGTGGTTGTTCTTGAGGATTTGTGGGGGAAACCACCCCATCTGGATACAAAAAGATTCTTGAGTGATCCGTCTTTGGCTCGAACTGCTTTGGGTACTGTCTGATTTGTTTTTATACTTGCTTTCTGAGCTTTTCTTTTCCTGTGTTGTAACTTGTCGTTATGGTTGATTCTGTTCTTTCAGAGATGTCGAAAAATAATGATTCCATGAAGGCCTACAAGAAGGCGAAGAAGGCTGCTGCTGCTCAGAACATCTCGGCTAAGGCGGCCGGGGAGGGATCTTCCCAAGTGCCAGTGAAGCCGCCCATGCCAAGTTCTCCTGGGCCGAGAAAAGTGATCCCCACTCCTCAAGTTCGTTTGGCTGAGCCTCCACAGTCTTCAGCTGCTACTTCTGGTGCTCCTCCCAATAAGAAACAAAAAACAACTGAGGTCTTCAACGTTGACGCCCCTGATTTTAATGCAATCGAATTCGTAGATCAGTAGATCGGTCCCTACGGTACCCTCCCCATGGATGATGTGTCAATCCTTCGCCATCTGGATTTTATGACCCAAAACAGTGTTAAAATGGCATACATGGGGGCTGCCTTGTACCGAACTACTCAGAATCTTTCTCTCCATGCCACTAAGGAATTTATGGAGGAGGCTAAACAGGAGTTCGACCGGATGAAGGGCCTGAAGGAAAAGCTTGAGGTAAAGGTAGCCAAGTTGGAGAAGGATCTGGAGAATGAGAAGGCGAGTTCCCTCTCTCGGGCAGCTTCGGTGAGGCTGGCCGAGGATACAGCTATGAGACATAAGGATAGTTGTGTGACATCTTATCGAGAGGTGGTGCGCCTGAGGGAGGAGTTGGAGAATGCCCAAGCTGATTACTCTGAGCTCCAAGGTCATCTCGTTGGCAGTGTGACTGCTGCTTACGAGAACCTGAAGGAGCAGGTTCAGATTATTGCTCCCGAGGCTGACCTCACTCTCTTCAGCCTAGAGAATGTCGTCAGGGATGGTAAGGTTGTCCCTGACGATGAGGATGATGATGATGTTGAACCTCTCCCTATTCCTTCTGCCAAGGTGTCAACTCCTACTGTTCCTCCTGCTGAGGTCGGCCCTACTGTTTCTGATCCTGACTGCCAGATCTTAAACCGGGACGATGGTACTGTGGATGCTGTTCCCCTCCAGGCTCGCCCTCTTTCTCCTCAGACTGGTGCTATTAAAAAGTCTTCTGATCTTTAGTTTTTAGATATCTGTGTAGATGGCCCGGCTTGTGGGCTTTTAACTTTTTACTTTGTGGTTGGTATCCTTTGATGACACTCTTTTTGGTTGCTTTTAGCAACCCATTAAAACAAACGCAATGAGTAGCTTCTAAGCTTTTTTGGGTCTGACCCTGAAGCTTGGTATTTTATGTCATGCTTGCTTGCATTTCTTTATGCGCTTTGAGAATGTTGAGGCCTTGTTGCTCAGCCTTTTTGAGCTGTTTTTAAGTGTCAATCCATGACCGACTTCTCTTATGTTGTCCTTTTCCAAGTTTATTTGTAGTTGACCGATGCTATCATGTCGATCTTTTGCATAATTTGTTTGAGAGGTCTTTTCGGCCTTCTTTCGACTTGTCTGTGGTGTCTCCTTTTTGGTTGAGGTAGGACGACTTTCGTTCGACAACTCTTAGTGTTCTTGGTGGAACCTTTTTAGTTAGTCTTGAACAATTTCGTTAGCCTTGTCGGGTGGCTTATTGGGTAAAGCTATGTCTCTTTTAGAGCTTGTTTCTTTTTGGTCCGACTTTTCTTGCCAGTACTTCTTTAGCTTTCTTTGGTCCGATTTCTCTTGTCGGTCTAAGTGGTAGTTTTGTTGGTCCGACTTCTCTTGTCGGTCCAAGCTGTAGTTTTCCTTGGTCCGACTTCTCTTGTCGGTCCAAGCTGTAGTTTTTGTTGGTCCAACTTCTCCTGTCGGTCCAAGCTGTAGCTTTCATTTTTAAGTTATTCCTAGTAATCCTCTTTTTTGGACTTTTGTCAAGTCTCTTTCAGGGATTACTTTTATAACTTTCTTTTGTAGGAGATCGACTTCGTTAGGTCGATCTCTTCTAAGTTATTTTGTAATCCTCTTTTTTGGACCTTTGTCAGGTCTCTTTCAGGGATTACTTTTATAACTTGTTTGTAGGAGGTCGACTTCTTTGTGTCGTCCTCTTTCTAAGTTATTTTTGTAGTCCTCTTTTTTAGACCTTTGTCAGGTCTCTTTCAGGGACTACTTTTATAACTTTTTCATTTTGGGCTGACTTTGTCATGTCGGGCCCTTCTAAGTTAAAGTAATCCTCTTTAATAGGGTTGGCCAGACCTCTTTCCAGGGTTTACTTATAACTTGGGTTGACTTGGTCCGACTTCTTAACGTTGGCCAGTCTTTAAGTTATTATTTTAGCGATCCGTAAGACCTCGTCAGGTTCTTTTTTGGATCACTTTCGATAACTTCTTACATTATTCTATGTTCATCTTTGCCGATTTGTAGAAAGTGGTTCTCATCTCTAGATCGTCTTTTGGGTGAATCGCGTTTTCACCTTTATCGGACGGTTTATCTTTATCGTGATCGTGCAGTGAAATTATTTTTCACTTTCTGCCGATCTGTTGCTTTATAATCGGATGATGAATGCTTCAGATTAATGCATCTTGAGATCTTGTAGAATATCTAAAAAATATATTTTATTCAAAGAAAAGTGCAAATATATACATGTGGGAATTTTTCATCCCTTTAAGTCGGATAGTGTCTGAGTCTCAACTTGGTGCCTCGTTAAAAAACCTTTTCAGGAAAAAGAGTGCATCCAATAATGAGATCTTTTACCTTTTCTAACTGTAGTACCTTCTTAGGTTGCAGGTGTGCCATGATCTGGGAAGCTCTTGTCCATCGAGTTCGGACAGTCTGTAGTAGCCTTTCCCAAGTACTTCTACGACTCGGTAGGGTCCTTTCCAGTTTGCTGCCAGCTTTCCTTCTCCTGGTCGAGTTGTTCCGATATCATTTCGGATTAGGATGAGATCATTCTCCGTGAAACTTCTCGGCACTACCCTTTGATTATATCTGGAAGCCATTCGACGCTTTAGTGCTTCTTCCCTGATCCGAGCTCTTTCTTGGATTTCAGGTAGTAGGTCAAGCTCTTCCCTCTGAAGTTGGGAGTTTGCTCCCTCATTGTAATGAACCACTCTAGGCGATCCTTCCTCGATCTCTACTGGGATCATTGCTTCTATTCCATATGCTAACCGGAAGGGGGATTCCTTCGTGGTGGAATGTGGCGTCGTTCGATATGCCCATAGGACCTATGGAAGCTCCTCTGCCCAAGCTCCCTTTGCATCTTGTAATCTCCGTTTTAACCTGGCCAATATCACTTTGTTGGCAGCTTCGGCCTGTCCATTGGCTTGTGGGTGTTCAACGGAGGTGTACTAGTGCTTTATATTCAAGTCGGCTACTAGTTTTCTGAAGCCTGCATCTGTGAATTGAGTGCCATTGTCTGTGGTTATTGAATATGGAACCCCGAACCTTGTGACAATATTTCTATATAGGAATTTCCGGCTTCTTTGAGCGGTGGCATTGGCTAGGGGTTTTGCCTCAATCCACTTTGTGAAATAGTCTACCCCTACTATGAGAAATTTAACTTGTCCTGACTCCTGGGGGAAGGGGCCGAGAAGATCGAGTCCCCATCTTGTAAACGGCCAGGGCGAAATTACACTGATGAGCTCTTCTGGCGGGGCAATGTGAAAGTTGGCATGTTTCTGACATGGTGGTCATGTCTTTACAAATTCTGTAGCTTCCTTCTGTAGAGTCGGCCAATAAAATCCCGCTCGGAGTACCTTTTTGGTGAGAGCTCGTGCTTCGAGATGATTGCCACAAATGCCGCCGTGTACTTCTTCTAGCACTTCCTTTATGTTGGAGGTCGGCACGCATTTTAGTAATAGTATTGAGATCCCTCTTTTGTACAGGATGTTGTCTATGATGGTGTAGTACTGTGCCTCCCTTTTTAACCTTTTTGCCTCCTTTTTTTCTGTGGGGAGTGTTCCTGCTTTGAGGTAGTTGATTATGGGGGTCATCCATCCTTGGTCCTGACTTGTTATGGCTAGGACTTTTTTCTCTTCCGAGATTGACGGGTTTTGTAATATTTCCTGGATGAGGCTTCTATTATTGCCCCCTGGTTTGGTGCTGGCTAGTTTCGAGAGTGCGTCAGCTCGGGCATTTTGTTCGCGAGGTATGTGGCAGATCTTATATTCCCCAAGTTGTCCGAGCTGTTCCTTGGTTTTATCCAAA
This sequence comes from Arachis ipaensis, assembly GCF_000816755.2. Lineage (NCBI taxonomy): Eukaryota > Viridiplantae > Streptophyta > Magnoliopsida > Fabales > Fabaceae > Arachis > Arachis ipaensis. The sequence continues at coordinate 68,743,805 of NC_029792.2, forward strand.
TACTTTTTCATGGTGGGATCTTTGGCTTGATAGCTCCCTGTTATTTGTGATGTGACCACTTGTGAATCGCTGTAAATGTTGAGTTTTTGAGCTCCA